>NW_024871695.1:0-21312 GCF_019054845.1 Dipodomys spectabilis | reverse complement strand
ACACACACCATCAGTAGAAGTAGGGAAAAGAACCTCATGATAATCAATATGGGTATAGAAATAGCTTTTAACAAGCTCCAATACCCCTTTATGATTAAATGTCTGAGAAGCTAGGAATGCATGGAACTTTCTTAAATATAATACAGAGTATGTATATGATGAGAGATAATAAGCGTGTACTTAATGGTGGAAGCATGAAGACATTAAAACCAGGAATGAGAAAAGGATGTCCACTCTATCTACTATTCTTCAATATAGTAGTGGACTTTCTAGCAAGAGCAATAGGCAAGAGAAAAACATAAAGGGGTCCAAATAGGGAAAAAGTAAAACTATCCCTTTTTACAGATGAAATGATCCTGTATATAAAGGACACTATAGCTTCCTCCCCCATGTTAGTAAAGGTGATGCTAACCTTCAGCAATGTAACAGGGTATAAAACCCAAAACAATCAGTAGTTTTTCTGTGTTACCAACAATGTGAACATCCACGCTGAACTCCCAAACACAACCTCATATGTATTAACCTCAAAATCAAATAAAATCTATTCAAAACAAAACAACAACAACAAAACTAGGAATTAATAAATTTAACTAAAAATGTGAAAGACCTCTGCTCTGAAAACTTTACAACACTAAAATAGGAAATTTAAGGAGATTCAAGGAAATGGAAAGTCTTTCAATGCTCCTGGTTGGAAGAATTAACATTGTGAAACTGCAATACTGCCCCCAAACAATTGACAATGCAATACCCATCAAAATCCCAACAATATTCTTCAATGCAGTAGAGAAAGCAATCTGAATGTAATAAGAAATTACAAAATTACAGGTGAAACCAAAGGCTTAGAAATGAAATCATGGGCAATTTTACACACACACACACACACACACACACACACACACACACAATGGAATTCTATTCACCCATCAGAATAGATGACTTTTCACCAGTCTTAAGGAAAATGAAAGGCTTGGGAAAATTATACTAAAAGAAAGGAATGTACACTCAGAGCAATATAGTTTTCATAGATTCATTCATTTATGGTAGCTAGAAGGTGCCTACAAATCTACAAGTACAAGACAGATTCTACATCGTCCCAGATAGAATGGCCATTTTCAAGAAAACTGACAATAGCGAATGCTGACAGGGATGTAGCCAAGTGGGAAATTAAACTTGTTCAACCACTCAGGAATGCAGTACGGACGTTCCTTAAAAGACTAAACATAGACCTCCCTTAACACCCAGTAATTCCTGTCTTGGGCAGTAATCCAATAAGTAACAAGCAAGCTCACATGAAAGCTACCAGCATAACTATGTTCAGGGCCCCGACCCAGAGTTCAAGGACTGGAAAACAAGTTACCACTGATGGTATTTTTTCCCCAAATAGGAACCTTTTTTTGGGGGGGGGGGGGATCTGGTCATGGGTCCTGAACTCTGGGCCTGAGCACTGTCCCTCAACTCTTCAACTCAAGGCTAGCGCTCTACTACTTGAGCCACAGCGCCACTTCCAGCTATTTTCTTTTTGCTTATGTGGTGCTGAGTAAGCCAATCCAGGGCCTCATGCATATAAGGCAAGCCCTTTACCACTAAACCACCTTCCCAGCCCCAAATATGAATCTTTTGACATAAGATACCAAATCATTCTATTTGTAGCAGCTAGGATAGGACTTAAATGTAGTGGGTGATAAAATCGCTTCTTTATTGAATGTTAGGAAAAGATGTATGCAGTCCAAGAAAAGGGAGATTTGTTGTTGTTGTTGTTATAGGGGCTTGAAATCTGGGCTTGGGCACTGTCCCTGAGCTCTTCAACTCAAGGTAAGGGCTCTACCTCTTGAGCCACAGTGCCATTTCTGTTTTTCTGGTGGTTAAATGGAGATGAGTCTTTGAGACGGCTTTGAACTACAGTCCTCAGATCTCAGCTTCCTTAGTAGCTAGGATTAGAGCTGTGAGCCACTGGCACCTAGCTAAAAATGGGAGACTTTTATAAAATAAAATCTACCTCTTCACCTGTGTCTAAACCTCAGATATCACTATTAGAACACTTCATCGTTGACTCATTTCATCAGACATTTGTAAATTTTCTTTTTTCCTTCATGTGGGAATATTGCAGTCAATATCAACTCAGCTGTGGGACTGGTTCAATTGTATGGTAATTGCTAGCACCTAAATCAAGAACATTTAGATCAAAACAAATGAAACCTTCATTTGGAATAATTGTTTTCTCTTTTTATTACAAATCTGTGCTTTATTACTTCCTAATGTGATAATGGAACTCCTAACAGAGTGATGATATTTTCTTTTTCTTCAGCAATTGGCCTTTTCCCACATGTGGTCAAATATTTAAGAATTCAAAGATTTCCATTGACAATTCATTAAGCTGATGTCTAAGAAAATGTGCATTTCTGGAATGTGGTCTGCTGTCTTGTTCTTACATGCACAGGACTTCTATGATTTATTTGTTCTACAAGGAATACTATTTTCCAATCTTTGTGTGACCAATTTTAATCTCTCTGATCAGTCTTTCTGACCCTCTCTCTGGAGTCTCATTTCAGTCTGCCTCATCAAAAATATCTTATTTATCAACTAAATTACTCTCAGCTTCTGTTTTTTGCCTGACTTCATATAGGCTATGATAGCAGCCTTGACTGGCAGTGCTTACTGGAGTTATTTGTTTGTTTGTTTTATTTTTAGAGGTCTAGGATTACTCTTTGATGTATTGGCTTCTCTGGGCCCCAGTGATCCGCTGGCCTAGAGTCAATGGGTTTTTCTCCTAAACATACAAATACAGCTGACTAAATTCCTGTTTTAATTGTCTCAAAATGTGGCAATCTGGCTTCCTTGGAAATCCAGTAATAATCCACTGTAACCACTTACAGAAATGGTCTATCAAGATGGCTTTTCAATGTTGACTGTAAAAAATGTTCATTTCCAACTCACCACCATAAAACAGATCACATCCCTGGGAACAAAATTTTAGAAAGAAGGATCCCCTTCCTTCCTTCTCTTATGATAGATCAAACCATAATATTCTGCAGTTGTGGCCAGCCTGGAGCACATTTTCCCAAGAATATTCTGTAATGTAAAAGAGGATCAACTATCAAAATAAAGGTGAAAATACTTGTCTACTACAGACGGATTTATCTGGCTTATATCTGTTGTTATTTTCATTACTAAAAACACATGGATAATTTATAGTGGGATTAGACAAGTGGCAAAGGATTAATGGAATAAACATTGAGTTTATTTTCATATATCCAATATAATACACTTATCCTTTTATAGAAAATTAAATCCAACTGTAGAAACAATGTCAGAAATATAAAATAAGCCTTAATACGTATAAGCAGGCACACGTACACCATCATCTACTCAGAAATTCATTCTCTCTATAACTATTGATTTGGTACAAAACAATAAAAATTTAATTAATGAATATGATTTTAAGTATCATCTGAAATACTCCTTGTGTCTATAATTGCATATAATTGTATAGCTGTCACCTAGACAAGAATTTAACATGCATGTAGAAATCAAATTTCTAGAATATAAGCTAGATGAGAGGAGACATACCCTCATGTAATGTGTGGTGAATTTTTGCCACAATTCTGAACCGTTCCACCTAATACCAAGAGTCATGTGCAATAATTTATTATTTGATGTTAAGATGATTTCTAAGTGCAGAATACACTTAGAATTATTACATTAATTCACAAAAACGAAACAATAATGATATATTATGTGTTAAAATTTAATGCTTCTCAATTTTACAATTCATAAAATATATTGTTAAAAATAGTTTCACTTTCTTCTTTTCTGTAGGTGCTGAAATTAAACTTATATATTTAACATTGAATATTAAGAAATCAATAATAAGTAACCTACTATTAAAATGATATACTATTAAACTTTGATTTGAATTATATTTCTAACAAATTGTGATGTAAACAACATTTGTCATTTGTTATTGTTGGTCCAAGTCATCTCTTCACCTTAATTTTTTAGTTTTCTATTTTATCTCTGTTGGTTTGCTGATTGTGCATTTTGTTTTCCCTTTTCAGTGACTGACATTAGGCTGTAAATCTGTATGCTAGTTTATTACTTCCTAAGGTAAACTCAAATTATTGCTCTCCACAGCTGTTCTACTCTATTATACTACAGTACTTCTCCCACTCCCATCTCCTGTATTGCTGCTCTCATATATTTTATTTTTATTTAAATTTGATTGTCAAGGTAATGTACAGAGGGGTTATAGTTACATAAGTAAGGTAATCAATTCATATCTTTTCTAATTTTTTTACCCCTTCTCCAATGTCTCTCCCTCTTCACTGCCAACAACCCCCCCAAGATCATTTCCAACATATTGTCTTGTGAGTACATAGTTGCATAGGTTCCCCCTTTGTCTTTTGTCTCACCATTTTATTTTTTCCCTTTCCTTTGCCTAGTTCCCTAGTTCCCTAGTTTTAATACCCAGGGTATGAAAATCAAATTCAATGACTACAGGGGATAAACCATTGGTGGGGAAAATACAAAAGGATGAAAAGAAATCACGTAGTACTTTAAGAACAACAACAACAAAGAACATGTCTTGGAGTTCATTTCACTTGGAATCACCTTATAAGGTCATATGAATATAGCTATTGAGTTATTCTGCTCATCTAATAAGATTATCCTTATGTGCACAATAATGCTCCCCTTTTTACCCAATAATCCCACTACTGGGCATTTAACCATGTGACTACAAACAAGACCACACTGAAGCTACCAGCACAATTATGTTTATCACAGTATTATTTACCATAGTAAGATATGGAATCAACCCAGATGCCCCTCAGTAGAAGAATGGATCAAGAAAATGTGACACACACACACACACACACACACACACACACACACACACACACACACACACACATACACATTCATGGAATACTATGCTTCCATCAGAAACAATGATACCACCTTATCTGTAAGGAAATGGAAGATCTTGGAACAAATCATATTAACTGAAGTAAGCCAGACTTAAAGGAACATAGGTCTCAAGGATTCCCCTTATTTGTAATAATTAGTTTACTTCAAGGAAAATTTCCTGTATTTTAATTTGACATTTTGTTCTATGTTGAGCATACATTATTGCTATATTTTTGTTATTATTTCCTTTTTTTGAGGAGGCCTAACATTTATTTAACCAATAAAGTGAAGTATGTAGCCACTGTATCAGGTGTAATATAATGTATCTTCTTAATATTTTTTATTGTGAAAATACCGTACACAGGGGTTACAATTACATGGGCAAGGTAATGAGTACATTTCTTATCAAGCGCTGTTGATTCCTCCTTTGTTTCCCCTTGCCATCCTATCAATCCCCTTGCCCCGAGCCAAAGCTGTAAAGTTCGATTTTTGACATAACATCTTGTACATCTCATTGTTGCAATGGGTCCACCTGTATCCCTATTTAAACAATTTTTTCCTTCCCCTCCACAAATTATACCTACATCAAATACAGTGCAAACCAGGGGTTATAACGTGGGGGAGGGACATACAAACCAGCACAGAAATATCTTATAAATATTTTAGAAACAATAGCAAGAAAGATTAAAAATAGAGTTCTTATCTTAATGTACTTTTCGCCTAACATCAACTTATCTGAACATTTCTGCTTGTCTCAGATATATACTAGTTATTATAAATAAGGGAAACCATGGGACCTATGATTCTTTGTGCCTAGGTTATTTCACTTAATATAATTTTTTTCAAGTCTTTTCATTTCCTGACAAATGGGGCAACAGGCAGTTATACTTAAAGGCTTATGTTCATCTTATCCATTACTGAAGGAAGAACAACTGAAAAAGCAACCCCTACGAGGAAGAACAACTCCTATTTATCTTCATTCCTATGTAATGCCAGTGTTGTCCCCTGTATGTATCCTCATGTTGTACATTACAACTCTATGCTTGGTCATCCTGTATATCTACTATCTTCTACATAGTGACCTAAATGCCTGAGCAATTCCACTTTGCTTTACTTTTTAAAAAATTCTCTCTAAATGTTTGAGGTTGGTGTGTGTGTGTGTGTGTGTGTGTGTGTGTGTGTGTGTGTGTGTGTGTGTTGTTTTACAAAGATAAAGAAGACAGTATTTTTCTTGATATGAATACATGTTTTAGGTTATTGTAAGTTGTGGCTAATGGGAAAATTCTCTTGCTATTTTAAGTATGAAACAGAAAAATGTATTTGTGCATGCACCACAGTTGCTTTATTAGTCTGTACTTGAACACTTAACTTCGATTTTTATCTTGGCTGTTGTTGTGAATAATGTGAATAATAATGAACTACAGATATATTTATCAGTTACCCATAGAGAAATAATCACATGATCGGTGGATCAGATGATATTTGAAGTTTGCATTTCTTAGAAAACTACATACTACTTTCTATAATGAGAATAGTAACCTGTATTATGACCAAGAGTGTAGAAAATCTCCTTTTTTCTACACTCTCACCAATATTATTACCTTCTTAGTTTTTTGAAAGGGCATGTTTTTACTATGTTTAGTACCCTAGACTGGCCTTAGACTCAAATCCCCTTACTCCAACCTCTCAAATGCTTGGAATTACAAGCCTTTACCAGCACACCAGGTTCCTCTGATTTTTTAATGAGTATAATAGTTATGAAGTAGTATCATATTAATTTTGAATTGCATTTCTCTAAGGACTTCTGTTCAGAAAGCATTAAACCAGCATAGAAGTGGTATTAAACATAACTTTATAAAGCCACTGGCGGTTTTCAGGCTATTGGAAAACATGTCTATTCAGAACTTTTGTCCATTCCTGTACATGTAAAAGATTGTAAAAGATTTGCCATTTCTTTACCACAAATAAATCAACAAGTCCCTCATCAGCGCTTCCAATGGAAGGTGTTGCCCCAAGGAATGATGAATTCCCCAACTACATGTCAGATATATGTTGATAAGGCCTTAAAACCTGTTAGACAAAAATGGCCTCACATTTATATTTCTCATTATATGGATGATAATTTATTTGCAGGACCAAATATGACAGAATTAGAATTGGTGTTACAGTGCTTAATCTCTATATTTAAAGATTTTGGATTAATAATAGCAGCTGAAAAAATACAAAAAGATACGGTGGTAAAATATTTAGAATATGTTGTTTCTAGACAAACAGTGACACCTCAAACAATATCTTTACGACGTGATCAATTACATACGGTAAATGATTTTCAAAAGCTATTAGGAGATATTAATTGAAGCGAATGGCCTTAGGAATTCCTACTTATAAATTACATAATTTGTTTTCATTGTTACAAGGGGAGCCTGATTTACATAGCAAAAGAACTTTAAGGAAGCTGAAAGAGAATTATAATTTGTAAAACAGAAAATAAAAGTAATGTTTTTACATCACTGAATCAACCCATAAATTTATATATTTTGGATACATAAAAATACCCAACAGGAATTATAGGACAAAATGAGCTACCATTAGAATGGATTTATATAAGGCATGGATTTACAAAAAATATTATGCCTTATGAACAACAGTTGCCAATTATTATTCAACAGGCCAGGCAATGGGTATTTACCCTATCGGGGTATGATTTATTTGAAATTATTTTTCCTTTGCCAAAAGACCAAGTAGAATATTTGTTAAACATTTCTGAAATGCTATAAATAGCATTAGTAAATTTTACTAGGCAAATTTGCTACCATTTTCTCAAAGGTAGATTTTGGGATTGCTTGCATAAACAACAATTTGTCATTAATGATATAATTCCCAAGACCCCTATTCCCACTGCTCTTACCATTTTTACAGATGGCTCCAAAACAAAAAGTGCTTACTGGACAACAAATAAATATTGGGTACAGACAACTACTTTAGCATCAGTTCAACAAAATGAACTTTTTGCTATTATTAAGGTGTTGCAAGATTTTGCGTGAGATATTTATATTGTTTCTGATTCTGCCTGTGCTGTAGGAGTTGTGACTAATGTAGTCACTGCTGTTACATATTCATCTAAACCCCAGCTAAATCAATTATTTAAACAATTACAAGCATTACTGTAACAACTTAATGCCAAAGTGTTTGTAAATCACATTAGGGCTCATTCTTGGTTACCTGGGTACCTTGTATATGGCAATAATCAGGTTGATAAATTATTCAGTTTTGCTTCTGCTGAACAGGATCATGCTCACTTACATACAAATGCTGGCTATTTACATATGCATTATAAAATACCTTATTCTCAAGCTAAACAAATTATAAAAAGGTGTCCTATCTGCAGACCAATGCATTTGAGAGTTGTACCTGCTGGAGTAAATCCTCGAGAATTACAACCTAATGAGCTCTGGCAAATGGATATAACCCATATACAAGCCTTTGGCTGTTTTTCCTTTGTACATGTTACAATAGATACTTATTCCAAATTTGTTTGGGCTTCTGCCCTTACAGGAGAAACTCTTAACCATGTAATAGAACACTTATAGGAAGCTTTTGCCATTATGGGAGTGCCTACCAAAATAAAGACTGATAATGCACCAGCCTATAAAAGTATCAAATTTAAAAGAATTTGTGAACTTTATGATTTGGTACATATTACAGGACTAGAATATAACCCCTAAGGACAAGCCATTATTGAACGTGTTCATGGCACACTAAAACAACAAATTAAAAAATTAAAAAGGAGGAAAAGGTGGATGAAGGTATGGATATGTTGTGGTTTTCCATGTAAAATTATTTAATATTTTGCACAAGGAGATATTTTAACTAGAGCTGAGCGCCATTTTGAACAAATATCAGAAAAATCTTATTTAAATGTTACTGTATGGATTACTATTACATTGGACACAGAATGGCAACTAGGAACATTATTACATAAGGGGCGATGATATGGTTTTGTGTCTACACAGGATGGCAAACAATACTGGCTTCCTGCCCGATGGATACAGATGCAGCCAGTGAGGACAGCCCCGTATCCTGCAAGGAATCGGCCGCCAGTTGAGGAAGAAGAAATCCCCACTGCCCACCTGGGGACAGGTTAAAAAGTTGACTGGAGAAGGACAAAAGATGTTACAACATACTGGTAAACCTGTCATGGCCGAGAACTTGTTCCTGGCCATGTGTGCCCTGTTTACTGTAAACTCTGTCCATGCTAATGCTAATGTAAGTTATTGGGCCTTTGTTCCTAACCCTCCTTTATTGGAACCTGTTGTTTGGGGAGACATGGATATAACTGTCTATACTATTCCTGCTGTTTTATCTCCTCCTTGGAATAATTTGACATTTTACAATAAGGATGATGGCAGCTTTTTAAATTTTACTTACTATTCTCATTCCTTGCCTGTTTGTCTGGGGCCTCCTCCATGTTTAGTTATAAATTGGCAACATTTGGTTTTACCTGGGAAACTCACTTCCAATTCTAGAACACAGCTGCAGTGAATAACTACTTGGTCCATTAATAGTAGCTGGGAAAGTATCAACTTGATGGCGAGTTATCCTTACCTATGTGCCCTGATTTTACTTATATTGATTTAAAATATCAGCCTGTTGTGTGGCAAGAGTGTAGAGGAACATTTGGAAAAAGGTTCAATAATTTTATTAATTGGGGACCTTTTGGACAGTTTATTAACACTTGTTCAGAATGGAATATTACTAGATGTGATTTATCTAATGTTACTAGGATGCCAGATGCCATTAATGGATCGCTTACTGGAGCTCGATTGATGGCCTGGGGAGATGGAGGCATTGCAGATGCTCGATGGACTTTCATGGTTGCACCCACTGCTGTTCAGATTCATCTTTGGAAGGTCGCAGCGGAGCAGAAACCCATGATGCTATCAAATGGATTGTTTTCGGGGACAGCTAATTCTGGGTCCACTTATAATTTTATTTTGTACAAATGTTATGATGTAACTGCCTGTGTACCTCGCCTTATGTATTTTTAGTGGGAAATTTTACATTTTCTCCTACTATTTCTTGTTTTAATTGTCGCCTGTATTCTTGTGTTAATTCCTCTCTTAATTTTAATGACAGTGATAGTATTATGATTTTACAACAAAGAACTCATATTTGGCTACCTGTTAAATTAGGAAGAGAATGGTCGCAAAATACTTTGGATAGTGTTGTTATTGAACTTTTTACCAAACTACTAAAACATATAAAGCATATGATTGGAGCCATTGTAGCTGTGATTTTAAGCTTAATTTCTATTACCATTGTTGCTGTGGTGTCTGGAATTGCCCTACACACTTCCTTACAAACTAAACACTTTGTGGAAGAATGGCACCGGGAGTCACATGAATTGTGGGTCTCACAGGTAGAAATTGATGCTCAATTACAAACACAGATTAGTATTCTTAAACAGACTGGGATGGTTAGGAAAAAAAGTTATTGGTTGTGGAAAAACAGTTATTGTTAAAATGTGATTGAAATTCTACTACCTTTTGCATTACTAATGTAAAATATAATGAATCTATTCAAGATTGGAATTTAATACAGCAGTATTTATCTGGAAATTCTACTGCTGCTCAATTGATTGCTTAGTTACAATTTAATATACATGATATTTTTGGTAAACAATTTGCAAATATGACACTTCTACTATCACTGATGCATTTATTAAACATTTGGTAGGGTTGGATCCGAAAGGAATACTACAAACTATTTCACATACTACTAGTGGTCTGGAAATTATGATTGTTATTATTTTGTTACACTGGTACTGTTATATTTCATTTTTATGAATCCAATGCAAGATTCTATGATAACCCTGTGAAAAGCTTTACTTTTAAAACAAAAGAAAAAAGGAAATTGTGAAGAATCAGGGTCTATGTTGAAGAGGCAGAATGATCCAGGCTCCAGCCTCAGGGTTATCTGAGGACTGTGTTTGAGTATTAGGAAAGCTCTTGGCATGCCAGGCTAGAGAGGGAAAACGTTCTCTTTCCCTATCTCAAAACACATGTCACAGACTCCTGGGAGCTGAGGAAGTAGCTCTTCTGCTTGCTTAAACATAGATGAACAGCTGGTCAAACATTTTCCTGAGACTGGAAAAGTGGTTTGAGCTTGCTCTAAAATAGTTTAGATAATAATATACCAAGATATTGTCTCATAGGTTAAGTAAAAATGTATCTGTTGAAATTTTTTGTGTGAATGTCTTGTGACTAAATCTTGGCAAAGATCCTGCTTGCTTGTCTTTAAATACCCACTAACAATATAGCACAGCATGCAGTGGCAATTGCTGTTTGCACTCTGCATCCCCTGTGTTCTGGTGATTTCGTGACCCTTACCCAGGGACCCCAACGCACTAGACATTGACTCCCCATGACTGACCAAAGAAGAGAAAAAATATATATATACACACATATATGATGCGATGAATTACATTTAAATATAAATGAATATTTATGGTACACATTTAAATATAATTAATGTATATTTCCCTTATATAAACATATTTACATATATAAGATCATATTATATTTGTATGTTTATAAATAGATTTGTAATTAATATCCAAAGAGTACATCTGAAGATTTTGGGGAAAATTAGAGTTTCTAAAGGCTTACTACTGACTCATCATACTTTCAAGCAATTTTTCCACTTATTACAATTTCTGGAGTATTAAGATTGGATGATTATGAAACAGATTAGCTGTTTTATTCCTTATGATTTTGGAATAGAAACATCTACTTACTTGGTATGAAACCTACAAAAATGTAATCCGGAAATCACACTCCACATACTAGACATATACATCAATTTAGCAACTTACAGGTATGAAACCTTCATTTGAATCCTATATCTCACATAAATTCAGTTTCCTTAGAGTCAGCTACATATAAAAACATGCAAGCATTTTCATGCTCACATACATCCCCACACTCACATGACACGCTAAATGAATCACTGTAATAGGTAATAATATAGATACTGAAAAAGAACACCTTTTCAATGTAATTACATTTTATTTTTTAGATATAATACATTATTGAAATAGTTATAAAAGAGCAGTTGAGATGATGTTTCAAATACTAGAGTGCCTGCCTAAAGACCATGTTTCTCAGTCCAAACCTCATTATTTCCATTATTCTTTCTCCCATATAAAAAACATAAATAACTACAGAATTAAGCTACATGTTCCTTAATCATTAATTGAATAAAGAAATTGTAATATATATGCATATATACACAAGATATATTATTTAGCCAGACATAATAATGAAATTATAGCATTTTAAAGAAAATAGATAAAACTGGAAACCTTCATATTGAAGCAATAAGCCATACTATGAAAAACAAATACTAGATTTCTCATATGCAGACTCTAGACCTAGAAAATAAAATGGCCGGGCACTGGTGGCTCACGCCTGTAATCCTAGGTACTCAGGAGGCTGAGATCTGAGGATCGCGGTTCAAAGCCAGCCCGGGCAGGAGAGACCATGAGACTCCTACCTCCAATAAACCATCAGAAAACCGGAAGTGGCACTGTAGCTCAAGTGGTAGAGCACTCGCCTTGAGCTGAAGAGCTGAGGGACAGCGCCCAGGCCCAGAGTTCAAGCCCCACGACCGACAAAAAAAAAAAAAAAAGAAAAGAAAATGAATGACTAAGGTATAAAAGATGGAACTGATTAAATTTAGAAAAAAGTAAGAGAGGAGATAAAGAGAAATATTGTGGAGTATATATTTTCAAATAGTTTATGTTAGTATGATGGCATAATAAAAGTATAAAAATAGGATTATGAAATTAATAAAATAAATAAAATTTAGCAAGCTACATTATATAGACCTATGTGTATAACATAATAAAATACTTTTTGAAATTAATATTTGCTAATAAAAAGACAAAAATTCATTCCTGTTGTTATAGATTTATATGTTAATTTCCAATTTTTGTTCAGTTTTTTCCCTGATAAAGTAAAAGGAGAAATTGGTTTTGCTCCTTTAGAAAGACAATCTTGTCGATTTAGCATTAAAATATTCTAGTTAGTTGCTGTCAATGTGAAATTGTTCAATCCAATTAATTATTATATTAGAATATTTTCAATACACTCTTCAAAATATTACCCCTTAAGTATATACTTTTTGCTATATATTGAATATGTTTTCATTACTTAATCGCTACATACCATTTTCTGAATGTAGTTTGGTATATGCAAGTAGGATATGTTATACCTGACATGGAAATCAATTAATCAAACAGTTTTTATCCAAAAAGCCTATAATGAAATAAAGAGGTAAATCCAAATTATTTATATTTGAAGACAATACTTGGTTAGTCTTCTTCTCACATTCCCAGTTCCTTTCTTGAGAATAATACACATTGTAAGGAAATGATAAGAATGTTTTGGGGAAATAGGTTGACTTTAAACCAATGAGTTACTCTATGCTGCATTTTTCTTTACTTTATATTTAGAAAAGCTAAATTCTTACCTTATCATTTTTCTTAGGCTTTATACTCAGGATTAATCTCTGCTGAGTGACAAAGATATAAACATTTTTTAACAGTGATTAAATTTAGGCTGAAGAACCTAGGGACAACTATACTCATGCAGATATGCCTCATCAGTCATGAGACCATGATATCAAAATGTTAACCTATGCTTACTGAAATCATGCTTATGAGATTCTGTGTAATATAAACAGTGGTTATTAGCATTTGTTTTGTAATGAACATCATTTCATGGGTTAGGAACTGAAGTGAGACATTATACTCAGAACAAAATTTAAGGAAGCATCCAAAATTAGTTACCAAGTTATACACTATTCAACAAAATGTTTTAAAAATGCAAGCTAAAGTAAATAATTTATGGAAAAAATTATTTAAAATAAATACAGAATTAGTATGATTGATTTTTCTTATACGCCAGTTTGCAATACGGCTTGCATGATAATTTTTTGGATTATATGTTTAGTTAGATCTTGATATGTAGTTGGAGAAGTTATGTTCTTTCATATCTTATTTGTCAGATCAAAGAGGAAATGAATTCCAGGCCCGAGTCAAATCCGTAATAATGTTACAATTGTATCCTGCTACTTTGCCAAAGTTTCAAAACAGCTCGAGTAACTTGGGTCTTTTTTGGATATAACCAATTAGGTGTGCAATTTTGTTAGTGCTAGAAAGATTTTGACCACCATTTATTAAAATAATATTTTTTCCAGAAACTACTTCTATTCTCTGTTTTCATTAGATTTTTTATTTCATTTATATCATGTGTTTATGGTTTCCTTTAGGTAAACCACATTCAGTCTTCTACACTGTAATTTAGAGTAGTTTTAAATTATGTACACTCATGTACGCTCCTCAGATGCTATCATTTGCACATTTTGTTCTTGTTAAATCAGTAGTTAGTTCTCAATACGGATACTATTGGACTTATTCATTGCATTTCTGAAGTTTTCAAGTATGTCATGCTGTTTGTGACTTGATACTGTAGCATTTTTTTCTTTTAAATATGTGCAGATCTTACTTCACATACAGTTACTTTTATTTTAAACAATTTGATCCGTTCACGGGATTTGCTATATTACGTTCATCTAGATGAATTTAATTACAAATTAACACAACCTTATTTCTGAGAGACAGTTATCCTTATACTCTACTCAAATTAACATGTATTTGATGTTTTTGTACTTTAAAAATCTGGGTATAACATGTTTTTGTTCCTGGGGGAATTCCAATCTCTTGATTGTTTTTCCAGCTGTGGTGACTTCAACATAAGTGTGCATTTTATTTCAATTGTTTTGTGTCTAAATTTTGTCTCATATAACACAAAGTAGAAAAAGAATCAGTGACTTAGACCTTTTCCACATAGAATACTAAGAGAGACACTTGAAGTTTTGTGACAACTGGGACCAGGGAGGTCTTGTTAGTGGAAGATGAGGGAGAATAACAGATAATGTTAGACGTGATTTGAATTCTGCCTCCTCTTGCCTCATTATTTCCAATGGTAATAATCTTGTCTGTATGAACTCAGAAATTTTGGTTTATTTGAGACACACTACACAATCTTATTGGATTTTAACTCTAAAATCTTCTTTCCTTCATTTAAAACCACAGATGTGAATTTATAATGCTAAAATAGCATCTACTAATTTATATGAAATTGTTCAAACTATTTTCTATTTTCACTTCACATGATATGCAGTATAGAATGTAATAATAATAATGTGAGTAGTATGAAATAATTGACTTTGGAGAAAATCAATTACACTGGATTTTTGTGAGATACTTAGTAATAGTAAAAATTATATTTGTTTCTGTTAAAAAATTCCCAGTTACATCTAAAAATAACTCATAGTTATAAACTAATGTTGAAAAAATAGATTTTTTTATTGGAAAAAAAGCGAGAAGTTTCAATAAGATTGCTTGTTTAAAATTGACTTGGATCTGGGATTTGGTGGTTCATGCCTGTAACCCTAGATACGCAGGAGTCTGACATCTGAGGATAGTGGTTCAAAGCCAGCCTGGGCAGAAAAGTCTGTGAGAAAATTGTCTCCAATAAACCACTTAAAAACCAGAAACAGCACTGTGGCTTAATTGGTACAGTGGTAGCCTTGAGCTGAAGAGCTGAGGACAGTGACCAGGCCCAGATTTCAAGCCCCACAACTGACAAAAAAAAATTGACATGGACTTGGACTTTATTATTTCATGATTTTTTATGAGTGGTTGTTCAGTGAAAATGTAATTAGTGTTTATATTTTGTGTTGGCATAAAATGAGCCTACTATTGTGTTAATTTATTCAAAAAAACTCTCTGATTATATGACAGCATAAATTTGATGGATAATGATTAAAATCAGGTTGCCTTTCTGGAAAAAAAATATTTATATCACCCCCACAAAAAGAAGTACAAAAGAAAATATATGCCAGGAAACTTATTCTGTAAATCATAATGGACTAATATTCTGTTATTGGTGAAGATGTTGCCATTTGATTTTAGTATGCCCCAGAAAGGCCTATGTGTGAAAGAAAAATGGCTTTCCGTTCCCTCCCAGACTGTGGAGAATACCTGAATAGTTCTTCTGGAGATTGAGTTCTTCAGAGTGAAACCCATGAAAACATAGTCTCTCATCTACTTTCTTCTTTTATATTTTAATCATTCTAGGTCATAAACATTTCTCTTTGACATACTCCCCACCTTGACATAATCTTGCCACAGGCCACCAAAGCAATAAAACCAACTGAACATGCACTGAAATCATCAAACTTGTAAATCTGAGTAAGCCTTTCTGCTTAATACATGGACAATATCACTTATTATGGTAGGTTATAAA
This sequence comes from Dipodomys spectabilis, assembly GCF_019054845.1. Taxonomy (NCBI): domain Eukaryota; kingdom Metazoa; phylum Chordata; class Mammalia; order Rodentia; family Heteromyidae; genus Dipodomys; species Dipodomys spectabilis. Next base: position 5,032 of record NW_024871695.1, on the reverse strand, counting down.
GCTAACAGAGAAGTCTAGTCTTTCTAACAATGTAGAGTACATAAAAATGTGCCTCATTATAAAATATCTTACTCCTTGTTGTATTTTGTGTTTTTGTTTCTTTTGATCCTAGGGCTTAAACTCAGGGTCTGGATGATGCTTTTGTGGTCAAGGCCAATGATCTACATACAATTTGAACTGGAACTCCATTTGCCCCTATGTTTAATTGGAGATAAGAGTCTAAAGAACTTTCCTACTCTTGCTGGCTTCAAATTGTAATCTTCAGATCTCAATCTCTTAACTAGCTAAGATTAAATCCTTGAACCACCAGTGCCTACCCATGTTGCATATTTTGTGAAATTCCAATTCTCAGGATTGTACAGATGTTCCTACCACAATGTAAAAAAAACTTAAAACATATTAAGGGTATTTGTAAAGTATATTATGAAGAAAGAATTTCATCCTTTAAAAAAATCTATGCAAAATCTATGCTAACTATTGATATTTTACTGTACCTTTCCTGCAACCAGTTTGATATAATTTAATAATTGTCAGGTCAAGTTTCTCTATATTCAAATGGAGATTTACTATTTCACGCATGCAAATAAATGTATATGTATACATATCTATCTATATATCTTCCAATGTGGATCATCAGATTTGATACTTAGCTTTGTTTTGCTGTTCAGCAGTTGAACCTGGTTGGCTCATTCTGTGACAATATCTGTGCTCATTCTCATCATTCCTTATTTACCACACCATCAGCCTTCTAAAATCAACCTCATTTCCTGGAAAGGGTAACCAATCAGTCCAACCCACAGGGTTGTAATAAAGCAAGCTTTAAGAAAGGAAGTTAACATGAAGTGACAACTACAGAATTTCTACAGAGACTTAGTAGGTTATCAAAATTATATCTGACATCTTTCCATTTCTGCCTTTCTTCTCTTCTCATACTTAAGAAAGCATTGACTAACACTATAAATAGATTGCATTTATAACTTAAGAATCAATTTTTTTCCAACCTGCAGCCTTTTTTCCATGATTTTTGACATAAACTTTTGGGAGATTTTTTTGGATTGTTATGAGATTCCATCCAAAACAAAGCCATGTATATCAAGTAAGCCAATGTTTTCAACTCAGAGTATTAAACAAAAGAGGGAGAAATTTAAGGTTAGTTATGTATGTTAATCACAAATATAGGCAATATCAAGATATTTTCAAATAATATACTTTTACTGGATAAAGTGGCTCAAATCTGTAATCTTATCTACTTGGGAAACAGATTAGAGATTCCAGTTCCAGGCAAGCCTAGCACAAAAAGAAGTTTCAGAAACTCTAACCATTTGCTGGGTGCAATCTTTTTTACTTGTGTTAAGATTACCACAGTCCAGTCAGGCCCAGGCATAGTGATACTACCTCAAAATAAGCAATCCAATAACAATCTGCAGGTATGGCAGTAGTAGAAATGCTGTTTCACAAGTACAGGGTTTTGGGTTCAATCCCCCGGTACCGCTAGGAATTTAAGTGTGTGCCAGGGTAAGAATTTGGCATGTCTAAGGTCAAGACTTCATATTTCATACTTCTAATAAAACCTTTACCTCTCTTGCTAATTGTTTTACAAGTACAACCATAACTTCTGTGTCCAAACCAAATAATTTATTATTAGAGATTTTCTTCTATCCATTAAGTAATCTGTTATGTGTTGGATACTGTCCCACTGACATCATACTAAAGATCAAAAACCCATTGCCTCAGAAAGTGACTGCATTTGGAAACAGAATCTCAAAGGTAGCATTTAAGTTGAAGTGTCCTCCAAGAGAAGCAGAAGGCCTTGAATATGCCAAGGAAAGAGGACTCAGAAGAAGACAACTCTGACCTAGGAGTTCTAGTTCCACAATCTCAGAGGCAATGTATTTACAGTGTTAACATTACCCAATCTATGGTAGTTTATCATTACAATTACTAGCAAACATGTGGAATCTATAAGACATGAAAAGTCATTGATTCTTGGGGTCCATGACTCATCTCTATAATCCTAGTGATTAAGAAGGATGAGACTTGGAGGATAATGGTTTTCAGGCTGGTAGTAAAGTTCATAAGGTTCTATCGCCAATTAACTCCAAAAATCTCTGGGCTGGAGACATAGTTCAAATGGTAGACTGACTACTGTTAGCAAACAAACAGAGCATGAGGTATATTGAAGCCTAATTGGGAAGAAAGAAAAAGTCCTTAGAAGACTAGTATGAGAAACAGAGTTATGAATAGGAAAGCAGAACCAAAAGAAATGAACTTATTGATACAGACAAAGCTTCCCAATGAAATATGGCACGAAATGTAGTATTTAGTGTTTTCCTTCCAATACAGTTGAAATAAAGGTATTTTGACAATGAAACTAAAGTGTAAAACTGTATGCAATAAATAATCACATTACTTTTATGTTTCCATAATTTAACTGGTTTTCCTACAAATTTTTAGAATACTGTAGCTATGGAAAAAATCAATAAATATTGCATTTCCATATAAGATTACATATTCTTGCAAGTGTTGACTAAAATTGATCTACACTGGAAAGATTGCCATTGATATCTTTCTGATGATTGCAAATGTTTATAATTTCAGCTGACCTTTCACAAAACTCATACCCCAAACATAACTTTTTAGTTTGTTCACGCAATCATATGAACACAAACATATGGCGCAAAATGTTAATTACTTTTATCTGCTGTCATTAATGTAGTATACCTAATAGAATTAAATATATACCCTGAGCATAATAAGATTCTTCCATCTAAACACAGCATTGCAGGCACACACACACACACACACACACACACAGAGACACACACAAACACACAAACGCACAAACGCACACATATTTATCACTCTGATTAGGTTCCTTACATTGGGTATCAGACAATGTTCTAATAATCAAACTTTCCTGCCAAGACATAAAATACACTCATAATTCCACACATACAAAAACACCAGATCATTCAAAATAATAATATTTAACAAACCACTCAGCTCCTGAGCCATCTATCTCCTGATTTCATTCATTCATGATGATGCATTTTTCATATCATATTTAAAAATCTTTTTGAGTCTCTCTGATTAGCAGATAAAAATATGCTATAATATAATAGGCATTGTAGGTAAAATTACTTGTCCCTAGATAATCTTTAATATCTTATCAAAGACTTCTGTTAATTTCTTGCAGATTCTTTTTCTGGTATTTTGCTCTAATGTCTAATATTAAATTACAAAGTACAAGCCATATTCCTTAATTCATTTTTCCTAAAGGTTATGCTATGGAGTTGAATCTGATTTGTTTGCTGATTGTACATTAAATTTTCTCAAAAAACTGGAATTATTGTTTATGTTCCTCCTAAGCCATTTGAAATATCTAAAAGAACTGCAAATTCACCTTGGCAAACATTTGTGAATGGCAGTAATGGTTGTGGAGAGATGAAGGACTTGAATTATCTAGAGTGCCTTAAAAATGGCACTGTTATTTAAAGGGCTGATAGTTTAGTAAGCTTTTAAAGTGTGGTCTTCATATTTCATCTAAGAAGATAACAGTACGCTTTTCATCACATTCTTGCATGCAAAGTAGTAGAATTATTTCCTTTGCACAATTTATGCCCTGCTGCTACTGTAGTGAAACCAACAAACAACTGCACAGCTGTGTTAGCTGTACTATATTTTGAAATTTTCTTCCAGTAGCCCTAGTGATTTTAGCCCAGATTCATGGGATAGTCACATAATCCACAATTACAAACCACCACAATACACAAAGACCATTTCAAAATGAGGTTCAATTTTTATGTTTGTTGTTTCCTTTCTTATTGATTGTCTTTTAAGGAGATAGGGGCTGATTATTTCTCATTATTATTCATGTGACTTAAATAAATTTACCATCTTTTTTTAGTTTAATTTTATTTTATTTGTGAACATACTGTACAGAGGGGTTACAATTACATGGGCAGGATAATGCTTACATTTCTTACCAAGCATTGCAGCCTCCTCCCTTTGTTTACCCTTCACATCCCTTCCCAGCCTCCCCCCTCCCACCCCAATCCCAATCCTTCTCCTTCCCCCCTTCCCCCCCCCCCCAGACGTTGTAAAGTTCGTTTTGGACATGACAACTTGTACTTCTCATTGTTGCAACAGGTCCACCTGTATCCTTAAACAACTGGTTTTTCCCCATCTCCTCCATAAGTTATACTGACATCAAATATAGTGAAAGCAGGGGTTATACTGTGGGGGAGGGACATACAAAGCAACAAAGAGATAATCTTATAAATGTGTTAGAAACACATGCATGAAAGAAAAAAAACTTAAAATACATATCTAAGGGTTCCTTTTCCTGAGATCACATTATCTGACCTTTTCTGCTTGACTCATAGATATACTAGATATTGCATATAAGTGAAACCATGGGACCTATGTTTCTTTGGGCCTGGCTTACTTCACTTAATATATTTTCTTCCAAGTTTTTCCACTTCCTAACAAATGGGGCAATGTCATTCTTTCTGATGGAGGCATAGAATTCCATTGTGTATATATACCACATTTTCTTGATCCATTCATCTACTGAGGGGCATCTGTGTTGGTTCCATATCTTAGCTATGGTAAAATTTACCATATTTTTGAAATAAAATAAAGAGATATAAAAAAACATATTTAGTCACAAAATAAAAGTAAATATTTGAGTGATTCTTTCCATTCTAGTCCTGTTTTCAGTTATCTTCAAATAACATTGAGATGAGCAAAGCATATGTGTAAATTGGCACGTATTAAGCACACAGGACACTGGAATCTTTGGGCTTTAATTTCTTTATCCAGTTCACCTAGAAAAGAAAATTATTACATGTTTCATGTGTTAAGTAATCTCGTTAAAATAAGTTATATTAATTTTATCAATAGTTCTCATAACTTATGGAATTGATGCATTGCAATTGTATTTGATTTATTACTTCCACTATATTAATATTACATATATTTTACCTTTTTGCACATGAAGTTATTTAATTTTTGGGGGGAGGGGTCCAGT
>NW_024871694.1:0-24367 GCF_019054845.1 Dipodomys spectabilis | reverse complement strand
TGTATTAGCTACCCCAACCCTTGCAAAGCGGTTGCTGCTACCCAATTTCCTGCCACTTCAACTAAGTTATGACAGTCACAATTACACTTTCCCTGGTATCCTAGTCTCTGCTACTCTTTTCTGCTACCCATAATTCATAACACCATGGTTCCAGCCACCTGATCCCTGACATCCTTGTCTCTGATAGCACATTCCCAAACAAAACAAGGGAACAGTGGGCACAGACAGTCGACTTGGGTACTCCTCTTGCAGGCACATTGGGACGTTATTCTTCAGGTATTTAACACAGGGGAATTACTGGTGGTGGAAAGAAGTGAGGTTACTCAGAGGTGACCAATATCCACGGATATCAATTGACAATTTGTGGCTAGGAAAAGAAGGCCCTAAGGTGAAAGTTAATGAGAAAAGAAAATTTTACAAAGATATTGGGGATGATGCAATAGGTTTAGCTTATACTCTTCTACTAGTGATATGAATTATTTTTTGACATAGATATGTAACTACTTTGCATTTTAAAAATTATATGAAGATGCACATTTATGTGGAACTTATATTAATTTATGAAATAGTTACATAAGATCACATTAATGATATTCAATATTTTATGTTCAATGTTATGCTCATGAGTCTGCTTTTGGCAATATGAATTGAGCTCTCTAACAACAAATGGAATTTCATTGTCAAATACTACAAAGAGATTACTGATGCTAGTACCAAAATGAAAGCTGGAACAAGAAAGCTGAAAGTTTGAAGGGAAGGGGTCAGTGGTAAGGGCGATGATGAAAGAGAAATTTTTCACCATGGAATCTTGGAAGAATAGAATGTGTTTTGTTGAATTACTAGCTTTTTAAACCTTCTTAGAAAGCAGAACGTTATTTTTTATTCTTGCTTTTTGGAAGCTCTTTAATGAATGGTTTAACCAAAAATTATCAAAAGTACTATGAAAATTCAATGATGTGAATTATCAGATTAACATTATACTCAAAGTTGCCTTGAGATGCAGGAAGATTGTATTCTTTTCTATTAAATTAATGGAATAAGCTTCCTTTGAATGGTTGGACAGTCCATGACACTTGTTCCAAAACAAGAAAAGATACTGGAGAGAAAAAAAAGAGGAAGGAGACTCAAGGCAGCTGAAATTAGCATGTTCTCATTTGGAGTTTAATGGTTTTTTTCTACAAAGAATAAGAATTTCATCTTAACATAATAATTTCAAAATTTATATGCTACAGGATAGCTTCTAAATGTAATATTTAATGTTGTTGGATTACTTGAAGACAAATGTTTACAGAAAACTTTAAATTCCAGAAAAACTGTAATGTTCCAATAAACACCTAGAAGGAATATAATTTTAAAATTCATGGTTCAAAGCAAACCCTGGCAGGAAAGTCTGTGAGTCACTTGTCTCCAAACAGGAAGTGGCACTGTGGCTCAAGTGGAAGAGGGCTTCTCTTGAGCTGAAGAACTCAGGGATATGCTAAAACCGAGTCCCTGAGTTCAAGACCCAGGACTGAAAAAAAGAAATTTAAAAAATTAAAGCATTAGGGCCGGGAAGGAGACTCAGTGGTAGAGTGCTTGTCTTGCATGAATGAGGTCCTGGTTTCAATTCCTCTGCACCACATAAGCAGAAAAAACTGGAAGTGGCGCTATGGCTCAAGTGATAGCCTTGAGCTGAAGAGCTCAGGGACCGTGCCCAGACCCAGAGTTCAGGTCCCCCTACCAACAACAACAACAACAAAAATTAAAGCATCAAACAACCTGAAGATGTTGACCAGAATAATGAGTGAGGCATTATCCGTTTACATGACTTAGTGACTTGAAACCTAATTTACCAGGGGAGGTGGTGGGCAATTTGTGTGTTTACCAAAACCTGCGAAATTATTTTGTACTCTCCCAAGGATGGAGAAAGGAGGGAATGGGGGGAGGAGGATAGGTGTTTGGCGGCCTTGCCTTTTGGTTCAGTGATTGTTTTCTGGAGTCAAATTCAGAGAAATACTGCTTGCAATTCTAGTTGCATGGGGAATGAAGAAGCCATGCCCTGGAAGTGGTCTTTGCACTGCCCTTGGCCCGGTTCCAACCACCACTGGATAATCCAAGTCCCATTTGAGGACCAAGATGCATTGAAGACTACTAATCTACTGAGCAGGTGGACTTAACCACAGCCAGCAAAGGCAAAAAATTCAATGCGGAGGGCAGCACTGGAAAAATCCTGTACAGAGGGGGTTCAGTTACATGAGTAGGGTAATGAGTACATTTCCTATCGAGCATTGTTGCCTCCTCCTTGGTTTTTCCCCTACCATCCCTTCCCTCCCCACCTCTCCAACTCCTCCCTCCACAATCCGTGCCTGACATTGTAAATTCATTTTCTACATAGTGTCCTGTACATCTCTTCGTCACAATGGGTCAACCTGCAGCCCCATTTAAGCATTTTGCTACATCCTTTCAACTCCCCAAATTACAAAAGTGAATATACAAGATGCACAACATTGGAATCAAATACAGTGAAAACAGGGGTTATATCATGGGGGGGATGAACCTACAAAAGAAACACATAGTGCCTTATAAGTATATTAAAAACAAAACCAAGACTGACTTGGGGTATATTTCACTTAACATCATCTTATATGATCATATGTACATAACCTTTGATCTTCTCTGCTTGTCCTAGACATGTACTAGTCCTTGCAAATAAGTGAAACCATGGGACCTATGTTTCTCTGGGCCAGGCTTACTTCACTTAATATAATTTTTAACAAGTCTTTCCATTTCCTAACAAATGGGGCAATGCCATTCTTTCTAATGGAGGCATAGAATTCCATTGTGTGTGTGTGTGTGTGTGTGTGTGTGTGTGTGTGTACATTCATATATATATATATATATATATATATATATATATATAATATTTTCTAGATCCATTCATCTACTGAGGGGAATCGGAGTTGGTTCCATATCATAGCTATGGTGAATAATGCTGCAATAAACATGGTTGTGCTGGTAGCTTTGGTGTGATCTTGTTTATGATCATTTGGGTAAATGCCCAAAAGTTGGATTGCTGGGTCATAGGGAACTCTATGTGGAGTCTTTTGAAGAACTTCCATACTGCTTTCCAAAGTGGTTGAACAATTTTACACTCCCACTAACAATGCAGTAGAGTTCCCTCCAGCATCCGTAATTATTACATTTCTTGATTATAGACATTCTAACTGGAATGAGGTGCGATCTCAATGTTGTCTTGATTTGCATTTCTTTTATGGCTAGAAAACTTGAGCATTCCTTCATGTGTCTAACGGGCATTTTTATTTCCTCTTCAGAGAAATCTCTCTTTAAGTCTTTAGCCCACTGAGTTATCAGGCAGTTGTTTCTTTGAGGATTTGTTGTTGGGGAATTTAATTTTTGTGTCCTAAGTATATTTTAGATATAAGACCTTGTCCATTTTATGACTCATGAAGATCTCCCAGTACGTGGGCTTTCTACAGTTCTTGTTAGCTTTTACCTTTGCCTTGCAGAAGCTCTGCTGTTTCATGAAATCCCATTTGCCCAACCTTTCTTTGATTTGTTTTGTTTCTTGTTCTCTATTAAGAAAATTTTGGCTTGCGCTAAAGAGCCCTAGAGTTTCTCCTATTCCTTCATGTAATGTTTTCACAGTGTCTGCTTTTATTTTGAATTCTTTTATCCATTTGCAGTTGATTCTGGTGCAGGGCGATATATACAAATCTAGTTTTAGTTTAATAGGTGTTTAACCAATTTTGCCAACACCATTTACTGAGAAGGCTGTCTTATTCCACTCTATGTTTTTTGGCCCTTGTCAAAGATTAAGTGGCTATAGGTCAGTGGATTCATTTCTGAGTCTTCAGTCCTTTTCCATTTGTCCTAAGGTTTGTTCTTGTGCCATTATCAATCTGTTCTTATTACTATGGCTTTTTAATAGAGTTTGAAATTTGGAACTGATATTGCTCCAGCACTGTTCTTTCTGCTAAGGATTGACAGACCTACAGCCAGCATTAAAGTTAATGGCAAAAAGTTAAAATCATTTCTTACAAATTCAGGAATGAGATAAGGATGTCTTCTCTCTCCACTCCTCTTCAACTTAGTATTCGAATGCAAGCTGGGGCAATAAGACAAGATGCAAACTTAAAGGGGATCTAAATAGGGAAAGATGAAGTAAAACTATCCCTCTTTGCAGATGACATGATCTTGTATTTAAAGAACCCCATGGACTCCACTCCCAAGTTACTTGAGCTGATCAGAAACTTTGGCAAACTAGCAGAATATAAAATTAACCCTCAAAATTCAATGGCTTTCCTGTATTCCAATAACGATAAGAGTGAGGCTGAAAATAAGAACACAATACCTTTTTAATATCCTCCTCCCAAAATACCTAGGAGTTAACTTAAGAGGTGAAAGACCTCTATGATGGAAACTTAAAATACCTGAAAAATAAAATTAAAGCAGAACTAAGGAAGTAGGAAACCTCCCACGCTCCTAGATTGGGAAGAGTAACATCATAAAAATGGCAATACTGCCAAAGGCTATATCCAAATTCAATGTGATACCTATCAATATCCCAATCTCACTTTCAATGAAATAGAAGAAGCAATCCAAAAATTCATATGGAAGAATAAAAGACCCTGAATAGCAGAGAGGATTTATGTGATTCTCATTTGGTATTACCACTTTCATTCTACAAAGTAATCTATGGATTTTAACTTTCTTCCCTCCCTTTGGATAAACCTCACAAAAACCCTGCCTCTAGCTCCCAAGACACCTAACTCTTAGGTCTGGACAATTGTTCCTAGATAGTGAATTATTTAGTTGTATTTTGAACGCATAAAACATGCATATAAAACTAGCACATTTTGATCTCATGAGAAAACTGCCTTTTCCCTCTCTCAAATTCATTTCCTGATAGGCATTTTTAGAAAGAATATATTTTCATTTTTAGACGAAAGTATTGTAGGAAACTATGTTCATAATCTGGCTCCTCCTGCACCTCAACACCTAAACACAAATTTCACAAAGCATTTATAAGAAACGATACAAAGACAAAACACTGTGAAATGCTCAGATGCAGAAAGTTTTACAAAACCCAGAGTATAACTCTGCTGTCTGAGGCAGGGGCTGTCTGTGTAAATTAACAAACCCCAAAAGAGCAGCCAGGAGTACCGGACATGAGTGTCCCTGGCTGATACTCCATGGACAAGGAGCATGGAAGGGCACCCTGAGCCTACAGGAGAGTGTCTGGAGGAAAGTTTCCTTGCCAGCCTGAGTACAAAAGTTAGCATCAACCCACCTGGGCCTGTATTTCTTGTCTTCTCCCCAGAGCTGAGCACAATCGTCCCCTGCTCCACAGATGATACTGTACAAGCTGATCCCCAGAGTGGCTTCTGTTTTGTCTGCACTCCTTTCTAGGTGGGTGCTCTCCCGCCCCGCCGTGTGTGTGTGCTCTCATGGGCTGATCCTTAGGGCCCAGGCCCATGGGGCTGGTGGGTGCTAGATGTGGGTCAGTGGCACTGTGTCATTCACGCAGCAGCTTCCTTAGTCCAACAACAGGTACACCCTGATATCCTCCCCTAGTCTCAGGCGAGATGCCCAGAAGCACCCGAGTTGGGCAGGCTGCCACTAGGATCCTACTTCATCAGAGGGACGAGGATGCCAGATGAAGTGGCTGCTGCATCAATTAGTAATTATTTTATGGAGCAGTTATAAACAAATTGACACACATTACTGTATGATATATAATGATATATCCTTGAGTCTCTAGTCTACAAAACCATTGAACTTGATACTAGCAAGAATGGATTTTATTGTATGCGTTTATAAGGCCTAATGGCAAACTGAAATAAAAGTACAACAAAACTCTTTTTTTTTAATTTGATTTTATTTTATTTATGAACATACTGTACAGAGGGGTTACAATTACATGGGCAGGATAATGCGTACATTTCTTACCAAGCATTGCAGCCTCCTCCTTTGGTTTACCCTTCACATCCCTTCCCAGCCTCCCCCCTCCCACCCCAATCCCAATCCTTCTCCTTCCCCCCCTTCTCCCCCCCCGCACCGACGTTGTAAAGCTCGTTTTGGACATGACAACTTGTACTTCTCATTGTTGCAACAGGTCCACCTGTATCCTTAAACAACTGGTTTTTCCCCATCTCCTCCACAAGTTATACTGACATCAAATATAGTGAAAGCAGGGGTTATACTGTGGGGGAGGGACATACAAAGCAACAAAGAGATAATCTTATAAAAGCGTTAGAAACACATGCATGAAAGAAAAAAACATTAAAATACATATCTAAGGGTTCATTTTCCTGACATCACATTATCTGACCTTTTCCGCTTGACTCATACATATACTAGATATTGCAAATAAGGGAAACCATGGGTCCTATGTTTCTTTGGGCCTGGCTTACTTCACTTAATATAATTTTTTCAAAGTTTTTCCATTTCTTAACAAATGGGGCAATGTCATTCTTTCTGATGGAGGCATAGAATTCCATTGTGTATATATACCACATTTTCTTGATCCATTCATCTACTGAGGGGCATCTGGGTTGGTTCCATATCTTAACCATGGTAAATAATGCTGCAATAAATATTGTTGTGCTGGTAGCTTTAGTGTGGTCTTGTTTGTAAACATTTGGGTAAATGCCCAAAAGTGGGATTGCTGGGTCATAGGGGAGTTCTATGTGAAGTCTTTTGAGGAACCTCCATACTGCTTTCCAAAGTGGTTGAACAAGTTTACATTCCCACCAACCATGAAGTAAGGTTCCTTTCTGTCCACATCCCCTCCAGCATCTGTTGTTGTTAGAGTTCTCAGAATTAAAAAAAAATTGTATGTAAGTAGTGCAAATAATGTTTACTAGAATAGTAAAATACACATAAAAATATTATATTCGTTACATTCAAAAGTAAAATAAGTAAGTACGGAAAGAATTCCTACTGGATAAAAAATATTACAGTGTTTTAACAGGTAGAAGTGATATAGGTTATATGTTTTGTTTTTATAAAACTTATTTATATCTCCCTTTTCTGTTTAACTTAGTGAAGAAAAACGTTAGAAAGCAGAAATTATATGTGACACCTCTTACTTCCAGTACTACGAAGGGGAGTGGCACTTCCTAATGGGAGTCCTGGGATGACACCAACACCAAGTCTATATAGACCCATCAGAGGTCCCTGTGGTGATCCTGAGGGGGAATCTGGGACACCTCACTGCTGCTGCAGCAGGTTCAGCACTTGTTGTGGTGGGCTGCATCCAACAAGGCTCCATCTGTGACCAAACCAAGCAACCCAGCCTCAGGTGCCAAAGCCAGGACGTAAGGCAGGGCAGACCCCAAGTCCTGCATTCCATCTGTGTGGCCTACACTGCCAAGGCCAGACCCATGCCTGCTTTGGATCCCAATGAGGGTAGGGGATGAGGCCATTGCTGCCAAACGGAGCATCCCCGGAATGGCACCCAGAGCTGTATCCATGTGGACCAGAAGGACAATGGAGGAGGCTACACAGCAAAGCCAAAGGGGCTTTGGGCCTCCAGTGCTGCAGCTGGTGCACTGCAAGTCCAGGCTCCTCTGGCACTGATGGGCATATGCAAGGATGGCTCCATACCTGAGACCACAAGGAACAGAAAATGGAGGTCTATGGGGATGCTGAAGGGGCTCCAGGGTGCTGAGCTGCCACAGCTGTCACAAGCCCGCTGGCAGAGGGGTCAGCACACGACTCTAGTCTCCAGAATGCTCTAAAGTCTGAACCAAGGCTGGGCTGCCTGGCCCCAATGGGGCGAACTGTCCACCAAGCCTTCCTTCTCCTGTGGACTGTGCAGTGTACAAACATGGTGTCCTCCACCCTACACCCATGGGGGCAGGCAGTGACCCCAGAACAGTCTCACTGGGATGGCACTTGAACCCAGGACCACCACAGACAAGTACCATCACAGCTGACAGAGGAGAGGGCAGCAGTGGCTCAACTTCAGCCTCATGGCTGCCAGCTCCTGGGTGAAATTGAGCAAGTGAGACTGGGAAGGGAGGTGGGCAGGGTGGGCAGGGCTCATCTGGCAATGCTGGGGACCATCCACACACAATCCTTTCACTGCACATCCACCACAAGGGAGGGGGCCCCACTTGAGGAGGCACCACACCCACAAGCACTACAGAAGTGGAGGTTCACGTGGTAACATAGAAAGGGCTCCAGGGTACAGCCTTGCTGCTGTATTGAACAACTGGCAAAAAAAAAAAGGAAAAATGACCACTAAAACTTTTCATCAATGATAATCTATTATACTTTAAAAAGAGTTTTACTTTCCTCTTGTCCTATATTTTTGCATGGGTCCCTCTGAATTAACCAGAAATCTCCAGGATTTCTTCATGCACAGTAATACAAATAAATATAGCTTCTATTCTTTTTTGAATTAAGGGACGTTGCATTTAGTTCTTTCCCATGTTTGATTCATGAAAAAGAAATCCTGAAGTGTATCTGTAAAACACAAAGCTCGAGTTACCCAAAGAGAAATAATCACATGATTAGTGGGTCAGATGATATTTCATCTTTGCATTTCTTTAGAAAACTGCATACTACTTTCTACAACGAGAATATTAACCTGTATTTTGACCAAGAGAGTACAAAATTTCCTTTTCTCCACACTCTCACAACATTATTACCTTCTGAGTTTTTTAAAGGGCAGGTTTTTACTATGAGCAGTACCCCAGACTGGCCTTAGAATCAAATCCTCTTACTCCAACCCCCTAAATGCTTGGAATTACAAGCCTTTACCACCACACCTGGCTTCTTTGATTTTTTTGATAAGAGTTATAATAATTATGAAGTAGTATCATAGTAATTTTGAGCTGCATTTCTCTAATGACGTCTGTTCAGAAAGCATTAAGCCAGCATAGAAGTGGTATTACACACAACTTTGTGATTTTCAGGGCTTTTTGGAAAGCATGTCTATTCAGAACTTTTGTCCATTTTAAATCAAGTTTCTTATTAATCTCATCTTTAATGTCTCTATACAAAATCAATACTTAATTCAATGTAGTAGAAAGGAAAAATTAAACAACGCCTAACATTTTTCAATTTTCAATAAAATGATATTGCTTAAATCATTTTCTGTTTATGCTTGAGACTATATAACTCAATTTGGGTAGACCTTTTACAAAACTTTATGTACATTATTTATTTTATGTTGATTGCTCTTTCCAAACCCTGCATGTCTAATTTTGGTTCTTTCAGTCTCATGTAGTTGATTTCAAACTGAAGAATAAATGGAAGGAAACAAACAAAAAAATAGAGTTCCTCTCATCTGATGATGCCTCTACAAGAATGAGGAAAGAGTTCATCCTGCTAAGGATCTATGATAGGATTTCAAAAAGATAGTTCATTCTTCTAGGTTTTCCCTATCTTTGTGATGTACCTTAAATTATGTAAACCAAAATATACTGTTCAGATACGATTATGTTTTATCAGTTTTGTACATTTTCATATGGACTTCACATCTGTCTACAACATTCCTTCTTTATAATGTCCCTGATATTTTTACACTATCAAAACATAAGATAACCATTTTGATTTACAGCATGAGAAGTTATCCACCTGGGTTCCTTGGAAGCAGAGCATTGTCAATAGGTAACATTACTTCTGGTTGCTCACTACATGTAATGGTTTCTGTAATACATTTTATTTAGTATTTAAAAAACTGTTGGCTAAACTCAAAGCTCATTCATAGAAGTTTATGTTAAATTTTTCACAAGTTTTATTTCTCTTAATTCTTAAGATAACATTTGCTATAATGCTAATGTTATTACCATTTTAGTGTTGGGAAAATTGTAATTAAAGGCACTAAGTGAATGGCCCAAAGACACACAGTGAGGAAGGAAATGAATCAAAGTTTCCAAAAATCTTTCATCAATTACAGAAAAGGTAGGTAAAATCTCACCATTCTCTTACACTCTAAATTCAATATTCATATTGCCCAAGAAATAATAGCATAGCAATTATTCCCCATGATGATTTTTTCTGTCACAATTTGACTTCAGCACAGACTGTGTTGGCGACATTGCGTTATCATGTACATAATTGAGCTTATAAATTGATTTTCAAAGACAGCCAAATTTCTTCTGTCCTACACTTCCATTTTTCTTTTAAAAAAGTACCAAAACATTTAAATATCATCACTTTCTGTCTTTTAAGAATCCAAAAGAGAAATAAATTCACATTTAATTTAATAAATTCACATTTACTTTTAAAGCAAAGTGCTTTAAAAGTAGGAGATGATAATAACAGGCCCCCATGAAGTAAATTTTCTTCTACTTTTAAAATTATTCTGACAGCCTTGTGCTGGTTGGTCACACCTGTAATCTTGTCTACTTGAGATATCTACTCAGGAGGCTGAGATCTGTGGAGAACAATTGGAAGCCAATCAGGGCAAAAAAATATTTGAGATTATTTTTCAAAAATTTTAATGAACTAGCAAAGAGCCAGGAGTGGAGATGTAGCTCATATAATAGCTCACCAATCTAGAGAGGAAAGGCCTAGCAAGACCTTGAAGCCCTGAATTCAAATTCTGATCACACCAACACGTGTGCACTCATGCACAAACACACAGATTTATTCATAATACCTTCATGTCAGTGTTTTGCATTAATTTATTTTTTAATGATATTATATGGGTAAAATAAGGGAAATGAACTCTTCAATCTCAGAACATTTTTATACATTTTTTTATTTTAACAATACTGCACAGAGGGGTTACATTTACATGAGCAAGGTAATGAGTACATTTCTTAACAAGCATTGTTACCTCCTCCTTTGTTTTTCCCCCACCATCCCTTCTCTCCCACCTCCACAAGTACACTCCACTCCTCCTCTCCCCCTCCCCCTGCCTAAATTGTACAATTCATTTTTCAACATAGTGTCTTGTGCATCTCATTGTTACCAAAGGTCAAACCGTATCCCTATTTAAGCATTTTGTTTTTTCCTTCCCCTCCCCAAATTAAAGAAACGTATATACAAGATGTAGGCACACCAACTTCAAATATAGTGAAAAAAGGGGTTATAGCATGGTTGAGGAACATACAAAGAAACAAAAAAATCACATCATATAGTATTTGTATGTTAGAAATAATAACAAGATAGAACCACTTGTGTCCCTATCTTGGGGTTCATTTAGCTTAACATCATCTTATCTGGTCAAATGCACATAGCTTTTGACATTTTATGATAATCCGGGACATATATTAGTTATTGAAAATAAGAGAAACCATGGGACCTATGTTTCTTTGGAGTTGGCTTATTTCACTTAATAAATTTTTTTCCAAGTCTTTCCATTTCCAAACAAATTGGGCGATATCATTCTTTCTGATGGAAGCATAGAATGCAATTGTATATATTTACCACGTTTTCTTGATCCATTCATCTACTGAGGGGCATAGGGGTTGGTTCCATATCTTAGCTATGGTAAATAATGCTGCAATAAACATAGTTGTGCTGGTAGTTTTAGTATGGTCTTGTTTGTGATCCTTTGGGAAAATGAACAAAAGTGGGGTTGCTGGGTCATAGGGGAGCTTTATGTGGAGTCTTTTGAAGAAACTCCATACTGCTTTCCAAAGTGGTTGAACACGTTTACACTCCCACCAAAAATGGAGTAGGGTTCCCTTGTGGCCACATCCCCTCCAGCATCTGTTGTTGTATAAATATGGATTGCCTCATGAATTTGCGAGTCATCCTTGTTCAGGGGCCATGCTAATCTTCTCTGTATCATTTCAATGTTAGTAAATGGGCTACCAGATTAAGCACAGAACATGTTTTTTTTCTGGGGGGTCCGGTCGTGGGGCCTGTACTCTGGGCCTGGGCGCTGTCCCTCAGCTCTTCAGCTCAAGGCTAGCGATAGCTCTACCACTTGAGCCATAGCGCCACTTCCAGCTTTTTTCTTTTTGTTTATGTGCTGCTGAGAAATTGAACCCAGGGACTCAGGCATGCAAGGCAAGCACTCTACCACTGAGCCACCTTCCCAGCCCAAGAACATTTTTTATATAGAAAGTGTAATTGATTTTCTTAAACTAGACAATTCCACAAAAAGTAAGTTCAAAAGAATTGTCATGAAATTTTAGAATCATGCATTTCTTACATAAGCACACATTTTTGATGTTGGCATCATTTGTGGAGGGGAAGGGAAAAATATTTAAATAGGGATACAGGAAAACCAATTGCAGCAACGAAAGGAACTTTACAACTTTGGCATCTCTACTATGCCATACCTGCAGATTGTAATTTGATTGCTTATTTTGAGGTAGTATCACTATGCTGGGCCTGCTTGGACTGTAGTCCTCCAAACACAAGCAAAACACATTGCACCCAGCAAATGGTTAGAGTTTCTGAAAAGTCTTTTTTTGTTTGGGCTTGCCTGGAAATGCAATGCTCTAATCTCTGTTTTCTAAGTAGATAATATTACAGGATTGAGCCACTTTATCCAATAAAAGTATACAATTTCAAGATATCTTGATATTGCTATATTTGTGCTTAACATATATAGCTAACCTTAATTTTCTCCCTCTTTTGTTGAGTAATCTGAGTTGAAAATATTGATTTTCTTGATATACATGGCTTTGTTTTGGATGGAATCCCCTCACAATTCAAAAAATCTCCCAAAAAGTTTATGTCAAGAATCACGGAAAAGAAGGCTTCAGGTTGGGAAAAACCCCACTGATCCTTAACTTATAATTGCAGTATATTTATAGTGTTAGTCAATGCTTTTGAAGAATGAGAAGAGAAGGAAGGCAGAAATGTGAAAGATGTCAGGTCTCTGTAGAATTTCTGTAGTTGTCACTTCATGTTATCTTCTTCCTTAAAACTTGATTTATTAAGACCCTCTGGGTGGATATTGGTTGGACTGATTGGTAAACTTACCCAAGAAATGAAGCTGATTTTAGAAGGTGATGATTTGGTAAATAAAGGAATGATGAGAATGAGCACAGATATTGTCACAGAATGAGCCGGCAAGGTTCAATTGCTGAACAGCAAAACAAAGCAGCTTCAAGTCCGATGATCGACATTGAAACATATATAGATAGATGCATATATGTATACATATACACACATATGTGAAAAAGTAAATATCCAGTAGAATACAGAGAAACTTGGTGTGACAAGTATTAAACTATATCAAACTGGTTGTAGGAAAGGTACAGTAAAATATCAATTGTTTAGCATAGATTTTGCATAGATTTGTAAAGGATGAAAATTTTTCCTTCATTTTATACTTTACAAATATCCTTAGTATGTTTTAAGTTTTTTTTTTTTATATTGTAGTTGGAGCATCTATACAATGTTGAGAATCGGCATTACATAAAGTATGCAACATGAATACGACAGCCTGCATAGGAAAGTTCATTAGATTCTTATTTCCAATTAACCAACAGGAGAAATGGAGTTCCAGGTCAGATTTTATGTAGCGCACTGGCCTTGAACACAAAAGCACCATTCAGGCCGTGAGTTTAAGCTCTAGGATCTACAGAAACAAAAACACAAAATACAACTTGGAGTTAGATATTTTATAATGAAGCATTTTTATATACTTTACCTTGTTAGAAAGACTAGATTTCTGTGTTAGCTTTATAACCTACCATAATAAGTGATATTGTCCATTTAATAAGCAGAAAGGCTTACTCAGATTTATAAGTTTGAAGGTTTGAGTGTATGTTCAATTGGTTTTATGGCTTTGGTGGCCTATGACAAGACAACGTCAAGGTGGGGAGTATGTCAAAAAGAAATGTTTTTGACCTAGAATGATTAAAGAGAAAAGAAGAAAGTAGATGACAGTCCATGTTCTCATAGGTTTCACTCTGAAGAACTTAATCTCCAAAAGAACTATTCAGGTATTCTCCACAGTCTGGGAGGAAATGATAAGTCATTTTTCTTTAACACATAGGTCTTTCTGGGGCATTCTAAATTCAAATGGCAACACCTTCACCAATGATAATGACTTGTCCAGGGGTTGAAGCAACTAGATATGTCTACAAATTCTAATTAGATCTCAGCAGACTAAATATCTTATGGAATTCCTATTAAAATATTTTCTTGCATACTTACTGGGTCTTCATACTACACATGTGTATATCTGTGTATATGTGTGTATGTGTGTGTTTGAATAAACTAATATAGCATTGTAGCAGATAAAATATTAGTGTGGCCTTTTTCTTCTCATACCATGAAAACCTGCCACAATTCCCAATCAAATTCCATCCAAGATCAACATTAATGCTGTTCCAAAAGTTCTGTATGCAAACCCATGTACATCTACTTCATTTAAGACGGCAATGGTGCATGAAAATGTTAAGTCTTCCAATTACATTGTCACCAAGGAAACAACGTACAATATTTCCTTTAAAAATATCTAGATTGGCTGGGCGCTGGTGGCTCACACCTGTAATCCTAGCTACACAGGAGGCTGAGATCTGAGGATTGCGGTTCAAAGCCAGCCGGGGCAGGAGAGACAGTGAGACTCCTATCTCCAATAAACCACCAAAAAACCGGAAGTGGTGCTGTAGCTCAAGTGGTAGAGCACTCGCCTTGAGCTGAAGAGCTGAGGGACAGTGCCCAGGCCCAGAGTTCAAACCCCACGGCCGACAATATATATATATATATATATATATATATATATATAGAGAGAGAGAGAGAGAGAGAGAGAGAGAGAGAGAGAGAGATTGTAGAACACTTTAGCCAGAAAATTGAAGGAGTATACTTCATAGGATTTAATTTAAATATTTAGTCACTGAAATGGATATTCAATATCCACAACTTAGAGCCCTTTTAAAATACATAATTGCAAACCTCATCTATTACCATCTTCCGTGAAGACAGTCCTTGCTGAAAACGAACCAAATGTGGTAAACCAATTAAAATGTACGCCATTGTCAAATGCTGTTGTTTTAAATCATGGAAGTGACAGAGCAATTAATGCCAGTGAACAGCTGGTTCTAAGGAGTATGGAAAGTGATTACTTTGTACTCTAGGTGGAAAACTCCACAGATATTTCAGATTGTGCTTCGTTCTAGGCATTTGTGAGATACATTTTGGAAAGCACAATGAATGAAAGCATGTTGTTTTATAAAGATTTGCTGGCTGACAAACCAAGGAATGAAAAGTTATTGAAATATTTCAAATGAGAAGACTGACAATAGGGTGGGTAAGATGTGATATGCAGCTTTAGATACACACTGAAGCAAACCAAAGAATAGGAATTTTTTTCCTTAACTAATGCTTTCTGGGTATATTGTGCTATACACTATAATGATGAAATGATCATTTCTTTGGAAAAGTCAGGAAAAAAAACATTGTCACCTGTTGAATTTCTTTTTAAAGTGAATCTTAAATAAAAAGGATGAAGAAATTTAAATATGTTAATAAAACATTGTCAAGTTTTACTTTAATTTTTCAGTAAAAATTAAAACAAACTAACAGACTATTAGTCCATTAAGATTTATAAGTTTCCTGTCATATTTTATTTTCCTTTTGTTCCTCTTTTTTGGGTGATAAGATTATTTTTTTCAGAAAGGCAACCTAGTCTTAACCATTACCCAAAAAGTTTATGCTGTCATAGAATCAGAGAGTTTTATTTATTAAATTAAGACAAAAGTAGGCTCATTTTATGCCAACTGAAAATATAAACACCAAAAACATTTTTCACTAAAAAACCACTCATAAAAAACCATGAGGATTTGGGGGAAGATGGAAGACGAAAAGCTGGAGGGTAAACAAGCTCTTGCATAGAAAGCAGTTAGTGTGCCATCACAGTACAGAGAATTTGGCAAGAGAGGGAAAATCCAGGCAAGATGACAGACCTGAGCACTTGCCAGTAGCCACAGCTGTGGCATCAGTAGGGACAGCGCCAGTGGCTATAGCCACCATATCTACAGAGAGAGTCCACAACAAAGGCCCCAGATGAGGCCGGTGAGCATATTCTACTCAACACCAGCAAGAACTGACAAGGAGCAGATATCTTCATCCTGCAGATCACAGACCAGAGACGACCCAGGAACCAACAATCCAGCATGAGTAGAATCCTGACATCCTCACTCCTCAGGGAGCAGAGGAGGGAAGGCCTCCCCTCCCCCACCACCAGAGATCTCCATCTATGATACTGTGCTACTCAGGGCTGAGCAGATAGCTCCAACTCAGGCTTTGGAAGAAAACAAAAGAGTCATTTAGCAGGTCATAGGAAGTAGACATGACCTGCCAGGGTCAGCTCCACCCAGGGGAATGTCACCCCACCCAGCCAGTGGTAGCTGGGTGTCCTCAGAGGAGTGATTTCCTTCACAGGGTAAACAAAACTAAAGGCTGCCCCTCATTAGAGTAGCCTAGACAAACAATTGAAGCTCAGTAAACATAAACCCTGAGAATGGGTTCCATGAGTATTTCAGGAGTTGCGCCTCAGGGAAAAGCTATTGTTTCCTAAAAGGCCTCAACCCTACCCAGAACCTAGACTCATCACAGCATCTTCACACTGGAGGAAACAGCCATCTCCCTCTTTTGTGATACTCAAAGCAGATCTCCCTCCCACTGAAATAGCCTGGGAGGAGGATCACAAAATCCTGAGTAAAGCAGAGCATTTTTCTGCCTGCCCAAAAATACTAACTTAAGAAATCAATCAAGCAAAACGAAAACCAAACACCACAAGCACACAAGCATAAGCAAGCATAACCAAGTGACTGGATATGGACACAGGGGAGATACAGTGTCATCCCATTACCCCCACCCAAAAAAAAAAAAAATCAAAGAACTCTATTTTAACCTTTTTTTCAATTTTTATTTTTTTAAGTGTTTGATGTTAATTTTTTCTCATATTTTTTATTTTTGGTGTGTGTGTGTGTGTGTGTGTGTGTGTGTGTGTGTGTGTGTGTGTGTGTGTGTGTGTGTGTGTGTGTGTTTAATCTCTTCTGACCTTTTGGTCCTTTTTTATTGTTTTCATTTTTTTCTCTCTTTCTTCTTTTTTTGTTTGAGTTAATTGCCGTTCTGCTCATCCCCAGATATTTACCTGTGGTCGATTATTAGACCTTATTCCCCATTGTGTTCATACTTAATCCAGAAATTTATTACTCTATTCAAAACGTCTTAGGCTTAACTTCTTTAATAGCAGTATTATCTCTTTATACCAATATAATTTTCAAGTAACTAATTTTAAAACTTTTAACTTTTTAGTTTTTCATGTTTCCTTTCTATCCGTCCTCTCATTTCATCCTTTCCTTTTCTTCTCTCAATATCATTTCTTTAAATTTACATAATTTTTAAGTGTTTCACTTCTTAAATTTAAATTTTTGTTTATCCATTTTTTTCTTTAGTTTTTAAAATCTCTCTCCTATCATTCTGTCCAATCCATTTCCCGCTCAGAAATTAGGACTTGGTTAAATTCACTCTTCTCTTACCTCTCCACATCCCTCTAATCCCATTTTTCTCCACATTTCTCCCTAAACCTAATAATTTCTGGTGTGTCAAATCCTTTTTGCATTTAGTAGCCCCTTAGTTCATGGTTGTTTGATGTTGAATAGATTGTATCTGATGAACTAGATTGTATCTGCAGACATTTTGACTGCGCAACTACAGAACTCCAGTTGATGCTTGCCTTAAAATAGTGTTCTAGCACAAATTGGTTTTACCTTCATACCAAATGGGCAAAACAAGCCAAAAAAACAAGAAAAATGGCAAGTCTGGGTATACGAATTCCCACTCATGATAATCAGGAGACCGATTAGTTAATGAATAATGCAGAGAAGAGTTCCCAAAAAGCTCTACAAACACTCCTTGTAAACATGGTGAATGAATAGATTGAAAACTTGCAAAGGACTCTGTGAGTGTGATAGAGAGCAACAGGGGGCGAACCAATGATTAATACAGGAATCTTATGAACATGAGGAAGCTACTCAAAGATTAATACAGAAATTGCATGAACAGGTAGAGAACAGTGAAAGCGAAATACAGGAATCGCATGAGAAAGCTGAGATCAGTCAAAGAGAAAGACAGGAATTGCATGATTGTGAGGAAGCTAATCAAAGAGTAATACAGGAATTGCGAGAGAGGGATGACAATAGACTAAATCAATAAAGGCATTGATGGAATCTATGAATATACAGTTGAATGAATTCAGAGGGGGGAATGCCCAATGGAGCCCAATAAAAGGAATGGGAGTCCTAGGAAACCATAAGGAATAATCTAAGTGATTTGAGAATAAAAACTGAACACCAAATTAAGGAAGTAAAGTTCATACAAGACCTAAAACAAAGCTCCAACAAAGAATTTGAATCCATCAAAGCCAAACAATTAGAAGGAAAAGAAATAAAAAACAAAGTAGAAAATCTTGACAGTCAGTTAGACCATGCAGAAGATAGAATCTCAGGGATAAAAGACAGCCTAGATATTATAGAGAAAGAATGTATAACTATCCAAGACAAATCCAAGAAATATGATAGATCTATTCAACATTTGGAAGGCACCATCAGAAGGCCTAACCTGAGGATAATGGGTGTAGAGGAGCACCTAGAGACAGAAGTTAATGGTTTAGAAATTTTATGTAACAGAATCTTAGTAGAGAACTTTCCAAACATGCAAAAAGATAAGCCTATGCAGATACAAGACGCTTTTAGAACCACCAAATCAGACTTACAAAAGATACTTAAAGATGTCCTACACATAGAAAACCAATAAGACCACAATAAAGGCCAAGAAACAGCATCCAAGGGAATAAAATTAGAACTCAACACTAAAAGCCACCAAAGAAAAGTCCTGTAACACATGGAGGCTGAACAACACACTGTTGAATCACCAATGGGTCATAGAAGAGATTAGAAAGGAAATGCAAATGTTCGTGATATTCAACAAAAATGAACACATAAATTGCCAGCTTCTCTGGGACACAGGAAATGCAGTTCTCAGAGGCAATTTTGTACCTCTGAGTTTCTACATCAACAAATTAGAGAGATCTGAAAACAACAATTTAATTAGACATCTGAACCTTCATGAAAAAGAGCAACAAAATAAACACCAATCCAGTAGATTGAAAAAATAATTAAATTTAAATCAGAATTAAACTAATTAGAATCCAAAAAAACCTAGAAAGAATCAACAAAACAAAGAGTTGGTTCTTCAAAAAGTTAACAAAAGTTGACAGACCCTTAGCAAATCTTATCAGAAGAAGAAGAGCACACAAGGAAATAAACTCAGAGATGAGAATGGAAACATCACCACAGAAACAACCAAGATACAGAACATTATAAGGGAATACTTCTCAAAGCTTTTGCTAATAAGTTTGAGAATCTGGTAGAAATAGACCTTTTCCTAGCAAATATTGACATGACAAAACTAAACCAAGATGAGTTAAACCAACTTAACAGACCCATATCAAGCATTGAAATAGAAACATCAATAAGAGTACTCTCATCTAAGAAAAACCCTTGACCAGATGGATTTACAGTGAAATTCTACAAGGACTTCAAAGCAGAGCTCACACCAATACTCCTCCAACTTTTCAATGAAATTGAAAGAGAAAGTGCACTACTGAACTCATTCTATGAAGACATCATAACCCTCATCCCAAAACCAGGCAGGGACTCATCAAAGAAACAGAACTATAGACCCATTTCTTTGATGAACATTGATGCAAAACTTCTCAACAAAATTTTGGCCTACCTACTTCAACAATTCATCCAAAAATCATACAACACGATCAAACAGGATTCATTTCAAGGTTGCAAAGCTGGTTAAATATATGCAAATCAATTAATATAATTCATCACATCAACAAGAGCAAGGATAAGAACCACATGATTATCTCAATAAATGCAGAAAAAAGCATTTGACAAGTTCCAAAACCCCTTTATGATAAAGGTTCTGGAAAAATTAGGAATCCAGGGAACATTCTTCAAAACAATAAAGGCTGTATATGACAAACCTACAGCCAGCATTATACTTAATGGTGAAAAACTAAAGCCATTTCCTCTTAAGAACGAAACAAGGATGTCCAATCTCTCCACTTCTCTTCAATTTAGTATTAGAATATCTAGCTACAGCAATAAGACAAGAGGCAATCATTAGAGGATCCAAATAGGTAAAGATCATGTAAAACTCTCCCTCTTTTCAGATGATATGATCTTATATTTAAAGATTCTCACAGAATCCACTCCCAAATCACATGTGGTCTATTTTAGAAAACGTTCCATGTGCTGCTGAGAAAAACGTGTATTCTGATGCTGCTGCGTGAAATGTTCGGTAAATGTCTGTTAAGTCTAGTTGATCTATGCAGCTGTTTAGATCTGCGGTTTCTCTGTTGAGTTTTTGCCGAGTTGATCTATCTAGTGGGGAGAGTGGTGTGTTAAAATCCCCAACAATTAATGTCTTTGGATCTATATGGGATTTGAGGGAAAGTAGTGTTTCTTTGATAAATTTGGGTGCTCCATTGTTTGGCGAATAGATATTTAGAATTGTAATATCCTCCTGAAGGAGAGATCCTTTAATTAGTATGTAGCGACCTTCTTTATCTCTTTTCACGAATTTTAATTTGAAGTCTATTTTATCTGATATTAGGATTTCAACTCCCGCCTGTTTATGGGGGCCGTTTGCTTGGTAGATTTTGTTCCAGCCTTTAACCTTGAAAATGTGTTTGTTTTTACGGGCAAGATGTGACTCCTGCAGGCAGCAGATAGAAGGGTCTTGTTTTTTAATCCAACTAGACAGTCTATGTCGCTTAATTGGAGAGTTCAGTCCGTTAACATGAAGAGATAGGACTGAGAGGTATTTGGGAGTTCCTGCCATGTTATCTACCTTCTTGGGGGCTGCGAAAACTGGGTTCTTCCTATGGTTCTTGGATTCTCAGTTTGGGTGCAGTTTCTTGGCCTTTATTGCGGTCTTGTTGGTTTTCTATGTGTAGGACATCTTTAAGAATCTTTTGTAGGGCTGGTTTGGTGGAGATGTATTGTTTCAATTTTTCTTTGCTATGGAAGGTTTTTATTTGGCCTTCAGTTATGAAGGAGAGTTTAGCTGGGTACAGTATTCTTGGTTGATAGTTGTTTGTTTTTAGGGCATGGCATACATCATTCCAGGCTCTTCTTGCTTTGATTGTCTCTGCTGAGAAATCTGAGGTGATTCTAATTGGTTTCCCTTTATAAGTGATTACCCTTTTCTCTCTGACAGCTTTAAGGATCTTTTCCTTGTTCTGAGTTGATCCTGTGTGGATTATAATGTGACGGTGGGATGTCCTATTCTGGTCTGGTCTATTTGGGGTTCTAAAGGCTTCTTGTATCTGGACAGGCCTATCTTTTTGCATGTTTGGGAAGTTCTCTGCTAGGATCCTGTTAAACAGATTTCCTAGACCATTAACCTCTGTTTCTAGGTGCTCCTCTACACCCATTATCCTTAGATTAGACCTTCTGATGGTGTCTTCCAGGTGTTGGATAGATCTATCATATTTCTTGGACTTGTCTTGGATGGTTGTATGTTCTTTCTCTATAATATCTAGGCTGTCTTCAATCCCTGAGATTCGATCTTCTGCATGGTCTAACCTGCTGTCAAGACTCTCTACTTTGTTTTTTTTTTCTTTATTTTTTTTTTTGTTTTTGGGAAGGAGAGAGAGCTGGGAAAGAGAGGAAAGAGCTAGAAAAGAGCAGAGAGAGGGGTAAGAACAGTAGCACTCACGTGGTATTCAGGTAAGGGGTAGGTTTATTCAGTGGACCTGCTGGGACCAGGCAAGGTTGGCAATCCATGTGGCTGGGAAAGAGAGAGGGAAGAGCTAGAGCAGAGAGAGAGCTAGAAAAGAAGAGCAAGAGCAAGAGCTAGAAAAGAACAGAGCGAGAAAAAGAGCTCTACTTTGTTTATTATCTCTTTTCCTTCTAGTTGGTCAGCTTTGATGGCTTCAAGTTCTTTGTTGAAGCTCTGTTTTAGGTCTTGTATGAATTTCTTTACTTCCTTAATTTGGTGTTCAGTGTTTGTCTTCAAATCACTTAGTTGATTGGTTATGGTTTCTTTGGGCTCCCATTCCTTCTGTTGGGTTCCATTCAGCATTCCCTTTGTGGTCTCCCTGACTTCCTTCAGCTCTTTTTAATGGATTCCATGAATGCCTTTAGTGATCTTTGTGTGTTCTCTACCTGGTCTCTCAATTCCTGTATTACTCTTTGATTAGCTTCCTCCCGTTTGTGGATTCCTGCAGATCTCTTTGAGTGTTCTCAGCCTGCTCACGCCATTCCTCTCTTTCTCTTTGAGTATTCTCAAGTTGTTCACGCAAATCCTGTATCAGTTTTTGAGTAGCTTCCTCACGCTTATGATATTCCTGTATAAACTTCTGGGATGCCTCCTCTCTCTCCCTATCACGCTCATACAGAGTCCTTTGTACGTTGTCAAACTTTTCATTTATCATGTTTGCCAGCAGTGTTTGTAGAGCTGTTTGGGAACTCTCCTCTGGATTATTCATTATCTGTTCTAACCCCTGATTATCAGGATTGGGAATTGAGATACCCGAATTTGCCATTTTTCTTGTGTTTTTCCGGCTTACTCTGCCCATTTGAGATGAAGATAGCACCAGTTTTGTGCTAGATCACTATCTTAAGGCAACCATCAACCAAAGTTTGCATTTGTACAGTCAATAGTCTACAGATACAATCTAGTTCAACAGATACATCTATTCGACATCAAACAACTTTATGTTAAAGGACTTCGAACCGCAGAGAAGAATTTGGAAAACCAGAAATTATTAGGGTTAGGGAGAGATGTGGGTAAAAAATAGGAATAGATTGGTGTGGGGAGGCACAGGGAGAGTTAACTATGTCCTAATCACAATGCAGGAAATAGGTTGGGTAGGATGTAAGTAGAGAGAGAGAGAAAAAGAAGAAAGGGAAAGGGGAATGAAAAGAGACCAGAAAATAAAATAGAAACGTAAAAATTAATGTTATTTTAGAGATTAAAAGACCATCTATTTATAGAGGAATATGAATATGTTGAGAGAAAGGGAGGGACATAGAGAAGATGAGAAAAACTTTAAAAAAATGCTTAAAATATTATATAGGTATAAAGAGGTAGTACTGCTATTAATGAATTTAAGTCTCAGAGGTTTTGAATTGAGTAATAAGTTTGTGGATTAAGTGTGTACACAATGGGGGATAGGGTCTACTGGTTAACTACGGGTTTATCTGAGGATGTGCAGGACAAGAGTTAAGTCACATAAAGATGAACAAAGAGGAAAAGATGGAAAGGATAGGAAAGTGAGAAGAAAAGATCAGAAGTTCAGTAGAGCTAGAAAAAAAAACAAAAAGATAATTAAGAATGAAAGAAAAAGAGAAAGAAGACAAGAAAAGAAAAGACACATTCACGTATTCCTAAAATAAAAATTATAAGAGGAGAAAAAAAAAAAGTTAATGGAAAACAATTATTTTTTCAGAAGAGGCAAAAATTAAAGATTAATAAAAGTTTTAGAAAAGCAAAAAAAAATTTTATATATATATAAGGTAACAAAAAAATGAAAAAAAACAAAACAAGAAAAAGAAAAAAAAGAAGAGAAGAAGAAGAAAAAAAAAGTTCTTTGATTTTTTTTTTTTTGGGAGGGGTGGGAAGAGTCCTGTATCTCCCTTTTCTCTGTAATCAGAGTCTGGTTGGAGTCTCTGGTCAGCTTGAGGTCCTGTGGCTTGATTGGTTTCTTAAGTCAGTTTGTTGGAACAGGCAGAAAAATGCTCTGCTTTACCCAAGATTTTGAGATCCCCCTCCCAGGTTAGTTTACTGGGAGGGTGATCTGCTTTGAGAATCACAAAAGAGGGGGATGCAGTGATGAGGCTAGGTTCTTGGTAGAGTTGAGGCCTTTCAACAAACAGTAGCTTTTCCCTGGGGCTATTTTGTGAAAAAAAAACTCACAGCACCCAGCCTGGAGCCATTCTCAGGGTTTCTGTTTTTCAATTGATTGTGGTGGCTGCTAGAGGGCGGGGCAGCCTCTGGCTCTGGTTACCCGGTGAGGAGAGCCACTCCAATGGCTGGCGCCTGAGCTGGGTGACTTTTCCCTGGATGGAACTGAGTCTGTGAGGTCACTTCGCCATTAAGTTCTTGTGACCTGCTAAATGACTCGTTTTATTCCAAGGCCTGAGCTGGAGCTAGCCGCTCCTCCGAGCTTTGTCGGTATCCAAGATGGAGATCACCGGTGCTGGGGGGGGAGGGGTGGCCTTCCCTCCTCTGCTCCCAGAGAAGGAGTGAGGAAGTGGGGCTTCTACTCACGCGGAGTCTTGGATCCCGGGTCGTCTCTGGTCTGCAAAGTGTAGGATGAAGTTGTCCGCTCCTTGTCGGTTCTTGCTGGTGTTGAGTAGAATCCGCTCGTCCGCTGCGTCTGGCTCCTTCATCCCGGACCCCAAAATTT
>NW_024871693.1:0-23077 GCF_019054845.1 Dipodomys spectabilis | reverse complement strand
TTCTAGTACAAAACTGGTGTTAATTTCATCCTAACTGTGCAGAGTAAACCGAAAAAACAGAAGAAAAATGGCAAGTCTAGGTATTTCAACTCCCACTCTTGATAATCATTGGACAGAACATAATGAATAATCCAGAGGAGAGTTCCCAAATCGCTCTAGAAACACTGCTGGCAAACATGATAAATGAAAACATACAACAAAATCAGTATGAGCATGATAGGGAGAGAGAGGAGGCAATCCAAAATTTTATACAGGAATATCATGAGCGTGAGGAAGCTACTCAAAAACTGATACAGGATTTGCATGAGCAGCTTGAGAATACTCAAAGAGAAAGGCAGGAATGGCTTGAGCAGGCTGAGAACACTCAA
Source organism: Dipodomys spectabilis (assembly GCF_019054845.1). Lineage (NCBI taxonomy): Eukaryota > Metazoa > Chordata > Mammalia > Rodentia > Heteromyidae > Dipodomys > Dipodomys spectabilis. The sequence continues at coordinate 22,709 of NW_024871693.1, read as the reverse complement.
AGAGAACAACAGGAATGGCATGAACGGGAGGAAGCTAAGCAAAGAGTAATACAGGAATTGAGAGAGCAGGATGAGAATGCACTAAGATCACTAAAGGCATTCATGGAATCCATTAACAAAGACCTGAAGGAAGTCAGGGAGACCACCAAGGGAATGCTGAATGGAAACCAGCAGAAGGAATGGGAGTCCAAGGAAACCATAACCAATCAAATAAGTGATTTGAGAATAAACACTGAACACCAAATTAAGGAAGTAAAGAAGTTCATACAAGATCTAAAACAAAAGCTTCAACAAAGAATTTGAAGGCATTAAAGCTGATAAACTAGAAGGAAAAGAAATAAAAAACAAAGTAGAAAGCCTCCACAGCAGGTTAGACCATGCAGAAAATCGAATCTCAGGGATTGAGGACAGCCTAGACATTATAGAGAAAGAATACACAACCATCCAAGACAAATCCAAGAAATATGAGAGATCTATCCAACACTTGGAAGACACTATCACAAAGCCTAATCTAAGGATAATGGATGTAGAGGAGCACCTAGAAACAGAAGTTAATGGTCTAGAAAATTTTTTAAACATGATCCTAGCAGAGAACTTCCCAAACATGCAAAAAGATAGGCCTATTCAAGTACAGGAAGCTTTTAGAACTCCAAATAGAACAGACCAGAATAAGATATCCCACCATCACATTATAATCCAGACAGGATCAATTCAGACCAAGGAAAAGATCCTTAAAGCTGTCAAGGAGAAAAGATTAATCATCTATAAAGGGAAATCAATTAGAATCACCTCAGATTTCTCAGCAGAGACAATCAAAGCAAGAAGAGCCTGGAATGATGCATGCCGTGCCCTAAAAACAAACAGCTATCAACCAAGAATACTGTACCCATCTAAAAGCTCCACCATAACTGAAGGTCAAATAAAAACCTTCCATAACAAAGAAAAATTGAAACAATACATCTCCAACAAACCAGCCCTACAAAAGATTCTTAAAGACGTCCTACAAATAGAAAACCAACAAGACCACAATAAAGGCCAAGAAACTGCACCCAAACTGAGAATCCAAGAACCATAGGAAGAACCCAGTTTTCTCAGTCCCCAAGAAGGTGGATAACATGGCAGGAACTCCCAAATACCTCTCAATCCTATCTCTTAATATTAATGGTCTTAAATGTCCAATTAAGCGACATAGACTGTCTAGTTCGTTTATAAAACAAAATCCTTCTATCTGCTGCCTTCAGGAGTCACATCTTGCCCATAAAAACAAACACATTTTTAATGTTAAAGGCTGGAACAAAATCTACCAAGCAAACGGCCCCCATAAACAGGCAGGAGTTGCAATCCTAATATCAGATAAAATAGACTTCAAATTAAAATTTGTGAGAAGAGATAAAGAAGGTCGCTACATACTAATTAAGGGATCTCTACTTCAGGAGGATATTACAATTCTAAATATCTATTCGCCAAACAATGAAGGACCCAAATTTATCCAAGAAACACTATTTCCCTCAAATCCCACGTAGATCCAAAGACATTAATTGTTGGGGATTTTAACACACCACTCTCCCCACTAGCAAGATCAACTTGGCAAAAACTCAACAGAGAAACCTCAGATCTAAACAACTGCATAGATCAACTAGATTTAACAAACATCAACCGAATATGTCACCCAGCAACATCAGAATACACGTATTTCTCAGCAGCACATGGAACATTTCCTAAAATAGACTACGTTTTTGGTCACAAAGCAAACTTGTCCAAATTCAGAAACATTGAAGTTATACCTTGTTTGCTCTCAGACCACAAGGGAATAAAATTAGCACTCAACCCCAAAAACCACCAAACAAAGTCCGGTAACACATGGTGTCTGAATAACACACTGCTGAACCTCGAGTGGGTCAAGAAAGAGATTAGAAAGGAAAATCAAATGTGCATGCTATTGAACAAAAATGAACACACAAATTACCAGCTCCTCTGGGACACAGGAAAGGCAATACTCAGAGGCAAGTTTATAGCTCTGAGCTCCTACATCAACAAATTGGAGAGATCTGAAACCAACAATTTAATGAGACATCTGAACCTCCTTGAAAAGAGCAGCAAGATAAACCCCAATCCAGTAGGCAGAAAGAAATAATAAATATTAAATCAAAATTAAATAAATTAGAATCCAAAAAAACTATAGAAAGAACCAACAAAACAAAGAGTTGGTTCTTCAAAAAAGTTAACAAAATTGACAGACCCTTAGCAAATCTTATCAGAAAAAGAAGAGAACACAGTCAAATAAATAAACTCAGAGAGGAGAATGAAAACATCACCATGGAAACAACCAAGATTCAGAACATTTTAAGGGAATACTTCCCAAAACTTTATACTAATACTTTTGAGAAATTGGCAGAAATGGACCTTTTCCTAGCAAATATTAACATGCCAATATTAAACCAAGATGAGTTAAACCATGTTAACAGGCCCATATCAAGCATTGAAATAGAAAGAGCAATAAGAGACCTCCCAGCTAAGAAAAGTCCAGGACCAGATGTTTTTACAGCGGAATTCTACAAGGCCTTCAAAGCTGAGGTCAAACCAATACTGCTTCAACTCTTCAATGAAATTGAAAGAGAAAGTTCATTACTGAACACATTCTGTGAAGCCATCATAACCCTTATCCCAAAACCAGGCAAGGACTAACAAAGAAAGTACTATAGACCCATTTCTTTGATGAACATTGATGCAAAACTTCTCAACAAAATTTTGGCCAATCGACTTCAACAATTCATCCAAAAAATCATACACCATGATGAAACAGGATTCATTTCAGGGATGCAAAGCTAGTTCAATATATGCAAATCAATTAATAGTATTCATCACATCAACATGAGCAAGGATAAGAACCACATGGTTATCTCAATAGATGCAGAAAAAGCATTTGACAAGATCCAACACCCCTTTATGATGAAGGGTTTGGAAAAATTAGGAATCCATGGAACATTCCTCAATACAATAAAGGGTGTATATGACAAACCTACAGCCAGCATTATACTTAATGGAGAAAAACTAAAGCCTTTTCCGCTTAACTCAGAAACAAGACAAGGATGTCTATCCTCTCCACTTCTCTTCAACCTAGTATTAGAATGCCTAGCTACAGCAATAAGACAAGATGCAGACATAAAGGGGATCCAAATAGGGAAAGAAGAAATAAAACTTTCCCTCTTTGCAGATGACATGATCTTGTACTTAAAGAAACCCATAGACTCCACTCCCAAATTACTCAAGCTGATTCAAAACTTTGGCAAAGTAGCAGGGTGTAAAATTAATCCTCAAAAATCAATGCCTTTCTGTGTGCCAACAATGAGAAAAGTGTGGCTGAAATTAGAAAAGCAACTCTATTGGTAATAGCTTCACAAAAAAAAATACCTAGGAATTATCTTAACCAAAAAAGTGAAGGACCTCTATGATGAAAACTTTAAAATCTTGAGAAAGGAAATCAACACAGATCTTAAAAAATGGGAAAAACTCCCATTCTCCTGGATTGGAAAGATCAACATCGGGAAAATGACAGTACTTTCCAAGGCTATCTACAAATTTAATGTGATACCTATCAAAATTCCAACCTCATCTTCAAGGAAATAGACCAGGCAATCCAAAAATTCATATGTAACAGTAAAAGACCCCGAATAACAAAAACGCTCCTCACTGGAAAGAACCCTGCTGGAGGAATATCAATACCAAATTTCGAACTCTTCTAGAAAGCCATAGTAATCAAAACAGCTTGGTACTGGCACAAGAACAGACTTCAGGAAAAATGGAATAGAATTAAAACCCAGAAATGAACTTACAGACCTATAGCCATGTAATCTTTGATAAGGGAGCTAAAATAATAGAATGGAAGAAAGACAGCCTCTTCAGTAAATGGTGCTGGCAAAATTGAATAACTACTTGTAGAAAACTAAAGCTAGATCCGTATATATCACCCTGCACCAGAATCAACTCCAAATGGATCAAAGACCTCGTACTCAAAGCAGACACTATGAAAACATTACAGGATGGAATAGGAGAAACTGTAGCTCTCCTTGGCGCAGGCCGAAATTTTCTTAATAGAGACCGGGAAACACAACAAATCAAAGAAAGGTTGCACAAATGGGATTGCATGATGTTGCAGAGCTTCTGCATGGCAAAGGACATAGCTAGCGAGATCAGTAGAAAGCCCACGGATTGGGAGAAGATCTTCACTAGCCATACAACGGACAACGGTCTCAAAAAATTAAATCCCCCAACAACAAATCCTCAAGGAAACAACTGCCCAATAAATAAGTGGGCTAATGACTTAAAGAGAAACTTCTCTGAAGAAGAAAGAAGGATGGCCAATAGACACATGAAGAAATACTCAACCTCCCTAGCCATAAAAGAAATGCAAATCAAAACAACATTGAGATACCACCTCATCCCAGTTAGATTGGCAAAAATCAAAAACTCTAATAACAACAGATGCTGGAGGGGATATGGACAGAAGGGTACCTTCTTCATTGTTGGTGGGAGTATAAACTTGTTCAACCACTTTGGAAAGTAGTATGGAGGTTCCTCAAAAGACTCCACATAGAGCTCCCCTATGACCCAGCAGTCCCACTTTTGGGCATTTACCCAAATGTTTACAAACAAGTCCACACTAAAGCTACCAGCACAACTATGTTTATTGCAGCATTATTTACCATACCTAAGATATGGAACCAACCCAAATGCCCCTCAGTAGATGAATGGATCAAGAAAATGTGGTATATATACACAATGGAATTCTATGCCTCCATCAGAAAGAATGACATTGCCCCATTTGTTAGGAAATGGAAAGACTTGGAAAAAATTATATTAAGCGAAGTAAGCCAAGCCCAAAGAAACATAGGTCCCATGATTTCCCTTATTTGCAATATCTAGTATATGTATGAGTCGAGCAGAAAAGGTCAGATAGGGTGATGTTAGGAAAATGAACCCTAAGATATGAATTTTAAATTGTTTTTTTCTTTTATGCATTTGTTTCTAACACAATTATAATATTATTTCTTTGTTGCTTTGTATGTCCCTCCACCACAATATAACCCTGCTTTCACTATATTTGATGTTGGTATAATTTGGGGAGGGGAAGGGGAAAAACAAGTCGTTTAAATAAGGATACAGGTGGCCCTGTTGCAACAATGAGAAGTACAAGTTGTCATGTCAAAAACGAACTTTACAACTTGGGGGGGGGGAGGATTTGATGGTGTGGAAGGAGGATGGGAAGGGATGGGAAAGGTAAACAAAGGAGGAGGCTACAATGCTTGATAAGATATGTACTCACTATCTTGCCCATGTAATTGTAACCCCTCTGTACAGTATTTTCACAATACAAAAAAGAGAAATAAGTAAATATTAGATTGGAAAAAAATAAAATAAAATAAAAATACAAGAAAAATCCATTCTGATTCTAGGAAGTAATATATATTTTAAGACAGTGAACTGTATGCAGGAATGTTGACCAAAGAAACTATTTTAACATTTTTTTCAGATTTCAAATTTCATTTTTAATATTTATTTTTTATCTACTATTTTTATTTTTTATCTTTAATGAAAAGAAAAAACAGAAAAAGAATAAATAGAAAAAATTAATAACTACATACAGGACATAATAACCTCTTGTTTACAATTCTTGGCGTTAATGTTGATACATTTCATTATATATGGTCCTATGCACTTATCTATTTGATGTCGATATAATTTGTGGACGGGAAGGGGAAAAACAAGTCGTTTAAATAAGGATACAGGTGCACCCGTTGCAACAATGAGATGTACAAGTTGTCATGCGAAAATGAACTTTACAACTTTGGTGGGGGGTGGGAGGAGTGGTTGGGGGGGTGAGGGGAGGCTGGGAAGGGATGGGAAGGGGAAACAAAGGAGAAGGCAACAATGCTTGATAAGAAATATACTCATTATCTTGCCCATGTAATTGTCACCCCTCTGTACAGTATTTTCACAATAAAAAATAAATAAAAATTTTAAAAAAAGGTAGCCAAGACAAATGGTTCACTAGCTATTTATAGTCATGTTCAGAGTCTATGGTGAAATCCAGAAAGGGAAAATAATCATGTCTTTATTCTTCCTTGAGCAACTCTGATTTATTTCATCTATTTCTGAAAGAATAAATTTCTGGCTTTGAAGCCTTTTGGTTCATATCCACAATGTGTCTTTCTTCCATTGTTAATAGGAGAATTTGGAGAAAAGATGAGAATCCACACTAGAAAAAGGAGAAGAGGAAAAGAGAAGGAGAAATCTAGATATTTTTTTCTTCCTCATTTCAATCACAAGGCCTGGATAATGATTGTGGATATTAGAAACAGTGCTCTAGAGTGATTAAACACATCTATAGAAATAGGTAATCCCACAAGTGATCACATGGAGAATGCTTATTTATAAAAAATTGTAATATCGCTCTCTGCTCTTTTCTAGCTCTCTCTGCTCTCTCTCTGCTCTTTTCTAGCTCTTTCTGCTCTCTGCTCTCTCTCTGTTCTTTTCTAGCTCTTCTCTCTCTCTTTCCCAGCTCTCTCTCTTTCCCAGCTCTCCCAGCTCTCTTTCCCAGGCCTTTCCCCATGCCATGGAGGACCAAGATGGCCTGGTGCCAGCCGAAATGCTCCACCTAGTACCTGCGTTACTTAGGCAACTGGGACACCTGGAAGAGGTCTCATCTGAATTTGATGTGGCCATACCTTTCTCCACCCGTAAGGCCTAGTCCAGGCCCAGACGCTCTCTCTCTGCTCTTTTCTAGCTCTCTCTGATCTCTGTTCTCTCTCTGCTCTTTTCTAGCTCTCTCTGCTCTCTGCTCTTTTCTTGCCCTTTCCTCTCTTTTTTTCTAGCTCCCTTCTCTTTCCTAGCTCTCTCTCTTTCCCACCTTTCCCAGACGTGCTCTCTTTCTGCTCTTTTCTCACTCTTTCCTCTCTCTTTCCTCTCTTTCCCAGCTCTCGCTCTTTCCCAGGCCTTTCCCAGCCACGTGGAGTGCCAACCTTGCTGGTCTCAGCAGGTCTACTGAATAAACCTCCTCCTTACCTGAAAAAAAATTGTAAGATCTGCTCTTGCTCTTCTTTTCTAGCTCTCTACTCTCTCTGTTCGTTTCTAGCTCTCTTTCTCTCTCTGTTCGTTTCTAGCTCGTGCTCTTCTTTTCTAGCTCTCTCTGCTCTCTCTCTGCTCTAGTTCTTTCCTCTCTCTTTCCCAGCCACATGGAGTGCCAACCTTGCCTGGTCCCAGCAGGTCTACTGAATAAACCTACCCTTTACCTGAAAAAAAAAAAATTGTAAGATCTTCCAATAGGAAATGCATTCAATTTGTTTAGTTCTTGTTTAGGATTTGTTAAATTCTGGTGTGCTATAGTCAGCTATCATAAAGATATAAAAGAATGGTAAGAAACTAGCATCTTAATATCATACTCTAATATTAGCTTAGTTCTGCCTGTGTTATATGTATGAGACTGTATTTGAGTTTTGCCTCAATTTCACATGCTATATTCTTCCAACATATACTTTGAAAGAAGACTCCCTCTGGAAATATGCTATTTTTATAGCTAAGGAGAAAAAGACACAGATAATGAGATAGAAATCTTCCCCTAGAAATAGCCTTTCACCACTTTTGCTTCACTTTTGTAAGCTGAAGTAAGTCACATGACCCATCTTGACACTGAAGAGTAGAGGTAAATCTCACCTACAAGAAGCTGATTCAGGACATAGAGTAATATGCCAAGATATGCAACACTTGAGATAAAGAGGAAAAAAAAGAGAACCATAATACAATCAATCATACTTGCCATCACATGTCTCTGCAGGAAGTTTGTTATTACGTTCCTTATTTTCTAAAATACAGAGATTTTCAAATCATGTCTTTTATGTTTGGATGTTACAGAAATTAGAGAATATTTTGAAACTAAGACAGCATAAAATCTCAAAGAATGTTGGAGTAATCATTTCAATACTACCTTTTGTTCTCCAAGAAAAGAAACCATTTTATACACAATAATTTATAATTTCTTACCTAGTATCTTATTTTTCCAGAAATGGATTTTGTTAATATATGTGACTATCCACCAGAATAAATGTCTTCATTTATCTGCATCTTGTGCAAACAGCAAGTCAAATAGATGTAAGTGGGAGTTCATCAGTAGCACTTTTTAAAAATACAAAAAATGTGGACAGGGAGCCAATATACATATTTTTCCACCATCACCTATTACATCCTCCTTCTTCATTCCTAGAAAACACACCCAATCAATAAAATAGCATAGATATTTGGTTCTTGACCTGGAAAGTGGAAGCAGAATATTATGGATGTCGGGGATGACAGTTAATAGTGTTTTACATAATAATGTCACATACAACAGCCCTAAGAGTCCTGCAGGTCTTAACACTACTTCCTTAGTGATGTGATAGGAATGCCAGCCTTACTGGACTTAGTATTGTTTTCCAATTCCTTTTCTAACAACTGGCCTAAATTGTAATACATATTAATGGAATGAAAAAGTAATGCCATCTTAAGAAATTCCCATTGCAACAAGATATTATGTCGAAAAAAGAACTTTACAAATTTGGCCGTGGGGGGGGGATAGGTGGGCAAGGATGGTAAGGGGAAACAAAGGAGGAGGCAAAAATGCTTGATAAGAAATGTACTCATTACCTTGCACATGTAATTATAACCCCTCTGTACTGTATTTTCACAAAAAAATCTTATTAATATAAAAAAGAAAGTCATTTAGGGCTCTGGGAATGTGGTTTCATGGAACAGTTACTGCTTAGCATGCATGAAACTCTGGGTTCAATTACTCAGTACCACATAAACAGAAAAAGAAACAATGGAAGTGGTGTTTTGCCTCAAGTGGTATAATGCTACCCTCAATCAAAAAAAAAAAAAACAAAAGAAGCTCAGGAACAGTTTCCTGGCCCCGAGTTCAAGCCCCAGGACTGGCAAAAGAGTCATTTAGCCAGGAAATGCAACATAAAGAGCGCATACTTGGAATATATAATTGCTCCTTCCAACTGATACCTATCAATAGTCCTTAATTCATGTACTTTATCTATATTAGAATACTGTGTTGAAAAAAAAAACATTTTGTTAATAGGTCATGGCAATTAATACCAAGAATGTGCTTAGATATCAGTGAAGATTAATCCTGGAAATTCAAAGATTCCAGGCTCTTGAGTGGCCACTGCTAATCACAATCAGAAGGATAGTATAAGTGAAATTTGGAAATCTTTTTGGTAAGTTATGACACCAAAAAGGCAGAGGTTAATTAATAGTTTTGACAGAAGGAATAACTCCAGATGGAAGGAATAAATGATAATAATAGCTAAGTTATACCATAAACTGTTCTAGAGAACCATTTTTGATTATCAATAACCAAATAACTTAGGCTAGTTCATAATCTCAGTGTGATAAGTTGTATATACTTCTATGCTGCTCTTTCATACCTGATCTCCTTTGCTTTCTACAAATCTGTCTTTCTCTATTTCTCTATGAACAATTTCTGATACTAAGTCCACGTACGCAGACAACAGAGGATGCTAATGTAAGAGTCCCATAGCTCATGAGTCATTAATGTAAGAACATGGAAAAGGAGGACATATTTATTGCTACCTCCATTTTATTGAAAAGCTGCAATGTCACACCATTTGATTCAAATTTCCATTCTTTGTCAACATAGTGTCATTATGTGCACATAAATGCAAATACGAGCTGGGTGCTGGTGACTCACATTTGTAATACTAGCTGCTCAGGATGTTGAAACCAGAGGATGGTGGTTCAAAGCTAGCCTGGTCAGGGAAATCCATGAGAATCTTATCTTCAATTACCACCAGAAATCCGGAAGTGGTATTGTAACTAAAGTCGTAGAGCACCTAATGAGCTGAAATGCTGAGGGACAGCGCCCAGGATCAGAATTCAAGCCCCATGACCAACAGAAAAAGTTCCTCAAAAGGAACGAGGAAGTCAATACTAATCTTCCCAAGCAGAGAACATAATTCCAAAATAATTCAGTGCACCTACTTTCGCTGAGTTAAGTTATGGTTTCTTTGCTGAACATATTTTCTTTTAAAAAATTGTCGAATACTAGCTTTATAATAAACTTCATCTAACATGTCTTGGTTCAAAAGAAAAATCCATACAGTTGATGTCACTTGGATTTATTACGATCTCAAAGCCAACAGGCAGAAGAGTCTGTCAAACTCTTATCTGTAATTAAACACCAAAAAAGCCAGAAGTGGAGTTTTGGCTCAAGCAGTAGAGTACTACCTATGGTGGCAGGAGGGCAAGAAAGACAACTGATCAGGGACAGGGTCCAGACTCTGAGTTCAAGCCCCAGAACCAGCACAAACTAAACAAACAAGCAAGCAAAAAAACCCATATATTTCTTTTGGACCGTCCTTAAAGCACTGGTTTGAAAAGAGGCTCCATTTGCTGATCATACTCATTAGATCTTGCTTTTTGGAATCCTTATTGCTATGGTGAACTCAGGACCAGATTAAAGTAATGGATAACTGACTCCTGCAACAAGAGAATCATGTCAGGAGTGAAATATCTAGGCATAAGGTACCTTTAAACCTACATGTCTTTGTTTCTTTGCAGTAGAACACTTTTAAAACAACATTATTTCCTTTTTATCTATGTTGGCCTCCAAATGGCATATTGTTTTCTTTTGTAATACTCTCAACTAGAAATTTACAGACAAGTTTTATGTGAGTAAAGAACACACTCGAAAAATCAGGGGCAGAGTTTCCTTCAAGCTTTGAATTCTTTTCTTGTACAGTAAAACGAGCACACAAATTAAGTTGAACTTGTCATTTCTCTTGGAATCAGTTTCCACTTCCAGTAACAGTTCCTTCCAGTTACTTCAAGTGACAATCTATGATGCTGCTCCAAGTAAAATGAACGTTTTGTGACTTAATTGAAATAGCACAAGTACATCTTTGTACATGAGGTAACATGTGTTTCAGAAACAACTTAGTCATGAGAAAATACGAAATTTAAATTGCTTATAAAACATTATACATATATATATATGGCCATATAAAATGATGTTAAGTGAAATGGACTCAAAGATAGGACATAACTTGATTTTTCTTTATTGTTACCTAACAGGTACTATGTGATTTTTTTGTTTCTCTTCTATTTTCTACCTCCACGGTAAAACCCCTGTTTTTACTGTATTTGATGTCAGTGATCTGCATCTTGCATATACTTTTTTCTAATGTGGGGAGGGGAAGGGAAATAACAAAATTCTGAAACAAGGATACAGTATGACCCAGTGTAACAATGAGTTCTACAAGACACTATGTAGAAAATGAACTTTACAACTTGGGGAGAGGAGGGGGCACTTGGGGTGGCAAGGAGGAAAGGGAAGGCAGGGGAAAAACAAAAGAAGAGGTAACAATGCTTGATAGATTATGTACTAATTAACTTACATATATAACTCTAACCCCTCTGTACAACATCTTTACAATAAAAAACATGAAAAGTCCATTATCCTGGAGTACATTAAGTTCAAATTTCCTAAGTGCTCTATAAATTATGACCAATTTTAAGCGAGAAGAAGGTTCTCAGAAATATTTGTGTGTGTGTTGTGCATTATTTCACAAGTGTATATAAGTTAACAGTAGGAGAAACAATATGAATAATAGGAGAAAAAGAAGTTCTGTGTTTACATATGGTTGTTCAATACAATATAGAAGACTCTGCAAATAAGACAAATTTGAAACAATAAAGCCAAGGCCAGTATGTTGATCTACAAGAGTGATATAGAGAAAGCATTACTACAAAGTGGAACATGAAGGATGAGGCCATTCTGTTTCTTCTTCTAGCTCTAAATCATGGCAACTAATCATGCAAATTTGTAAAAAACTAGAATGGAAGAATAATTCTAGTTTCAAAACAAGTCAGATATAAGAGCATGGACTTAACTGGAAAAAAAAGCCATGTTGAGAGAGCAGGAATTATACTAGCAATGAACTGGTGGCTAAGTTCATATATCTTTTTATTTCCTTCCTTTTCTTTTTCTTTGGTATTTGTGGGGCTTGAAGTCTGGGCCTGGGCACTCTTCCTCTACTCTTCAGCTTAAGGCTAGCACTCTACCACTTGATCCACAGTGCCACTTTCAGTTTTCTGGTTGTTAATTAGAGATAAGTGTTTCAGAAACTTCCCTACTTGTGCAGGATTTGAACTGCAGTCCTCAGATCTCAGCCTCCTGAGAAGCTAGGATTATAGGCGTGAGCCACTGTCATCCGGCTAAAGATCACATATCTAACAGTGTACACTAAATATATGTAATGTGTATGTTCATCTAACTTTATATGAATTCTTAAGTTAAAAATATGGGATACAGGTTAGACTTTACACTCACAAAACTATTTCAAGTTTAAAAATTGATACTCCTGGAAAGATAAAACCTAAGAATGTAAAGGATTCTGGGAAGTCAGTTTGCATCCAGCCTGGGAAAAAAAAGTATTTGCGACAATACCTATAATTAACCACCCTAAACCTGCATTGTAAGAATGGCTGAAGTGATGGAATACTAGGTATGAGCAAGACTGTTGAATAAGAGCTTGAGGTTTTGGCATACATACACGCAAGGATGCACATACACAGCACTTATATGTGTAAACACACATATGAAACAACTCTCACAATGTGTAGAAAAAGTTGGAAAATAATAGAAAATATGTCCTGAGTAAGACTACAACAAGTGATAATTTTTAATATTAGAAAGTCCTCAAGTGAACTTTCCCAAAAAATACTTTGAGAATATTACAAAGACAGGGACCAGAGATATTAAGAAAGTCAAGTAATCATTATTAAAGGGATCAAATCCATGGAGGAATGAATCAGAGAAGCCTGCAGGTGCATCTGAAAATGTTCATATCCTGTGTCAAATGTTAGAACGTCTTTGAAAATTGTACATAAACAGTGAGAGCAGTCAGTCTAGTGAATAAGATCATCGGAGAAGATCAGAATTGCTAGCCTGTTTCTAGATTAAATAAACCAACAAACTATGGGAAGGCAATGTGATACAAGCCTGGAATTCTAGCACTCAGACTAAGATAGGAGATTAGAGAGTGGAATTACATAGCGATACCTTCCCTGGACCACGTAGTATAATTTTGTCTCAATAAAACAAGCCAAACAACAAGAAAGGAATACACAGTTGGAAGTTTGTGCGAATTTTTTCACTATGTTTTGATAAGTCAAGTTTCCTACTGAAATGCAACTCATATCTAATCCTCACTTGTGTTTTACATGCTCTCTTCATTACAGAACATTGGTAGATTTAAAATAGCTCATGATTCACAATCAAAAATTTGAAAAAGTAATCATCATTCTGTTGGATTCCAAAGAAATGATGAAGGATTACAAAAGCTTAAGCCTAGAGAAATAGCAAAGTTCATCTAATGTAGGACTCTGGAGACCTGCCAAAATTAGAATTTCGATTTGAAATAAATGTTTTTTTGTTTGTAATGTCATATTTTCTAGGATAATACAAAATTCTTTTCAAGTAGAAGATTTAATTTAGAAATTCACAAATGATTCTGGCATTCTATTTGCTTAGAATATTCTTTCAGGTGAGGTATAATTAGAAATTAGTTAATAGATAATTGCAACAGTTCATGTATAACATGATAATCTGAATAATCTAGACAAAGTTGCCAACAAATGGATGCTATTAATTTATAAATTTAGAAAAAGAGCAATTTTTTGAGGATTTGGTGTAATATGGTATGAAGAGAGTAATGTATTACATCTTTTTTCTTCTACCTATATATAACACAGGAAGAAATTTCCTTACGTACCTCTTAATTACTCATATAATGAGGGAAAAAAAGTTAGGTTTAATGTTTGTTTTTATTTTGTTTTTGTTGCTTAGTTTATGCTAGGGCTTGACCTCTGGGTCTGGGCACTGTCCCTGAGCCTGATTTTGCTCAAGGCTACTGCTCTACCACTTGAACCTCAGTGCCACTTGTGTCTGGCTATTCCTTATGAGTTTATTGGAAATAAGAATCTAAGGAACCTTGCTACCTGGGTGGGTTTGAACCATAATCTTCAGATCTTAATATTTAGATATTCAGATCTCCTGAATATCTATGATAGATAAAAATAATATATAATAAAATTAATATTAAATAATAAAATAAATAATATTCGCAAGTGTTCTGATCTCAAGAATACCACTGGAAGGAAAATGATGCAGAAAAGTTTAGTGTAGTGTTCTTTGCACAATTGGGAAGGCATCACAGCAGAAGTGCAGTATTTTTTTTCAAAATAGTGATAAGCTAGTCATGATGTGAATTCAGGCAATTTTAAGGTGCACCTTACAAGTTGCAAACTGTTGGGCTAGGATGACTTTACAGCATAAACACTTGGGATTGATTGTAATAGAAATAATAGCTTACTCTGATGAACAAATGTTTACTCTTCAGGAATTAATTATTGTAGGTAGGTCATAGTTTTATCTTCTACCAGAATGTGGCTATTTTTTCTATTGACTTTTAAATATGTAACATCACATTGGAAATGTCATCTATTGCAGAAATAATTAAAATGCAAACAGATACTATTTTAAATATCTCTGGTATGGCATGATCAGAATTTGAAAATGATTAGTTAGCAGTCATCTGAATTTTGAAGAATACATTTATTCTGTTGTCTTAACAATTATTCAAATTTAAAAGTTAGGAGGTTCCGTAGAAGTGAACTGTTTTCTGTTTTAGTATGAGATAATGGTTTTTTTCAACATAAAGGCAAATATATTGTGAAGATATTGTATAGTTTGATTACATTCAAGTTGATGACGCTCTGATAAAGAAAGGGGGAATAGAATGGTATTTACTATACCAATACAGTGAAATTATATTTTATGTAAGTTATTTTTTAATTTAATTTATTGTCAAGGTGATATATAGAAGGGGTTGCAGTAATTGTAGGACGGTGAATACATAACATGTCGAACTTTCTACCCACTACCTCACTTTTCTCACAGTTTTCCTTCACCTCAATACTCTTCACAAGTTGTAATGTAAATTTCCATTATGTTGTCTTGTGAGCATTGCTATTACATTGGTTTGTACTTTGTCCTTTTTCACGCCATTTTGTTGTTCCTCTTCCCTTCCCCTAATTAAGATAAATATATACACAATAACATATGATGCTGAAATCAAATAGAGCAGGGGACAAACCATAGGGGAAAACACAAAAGAAAAAAGAATCACAGAGTACATGAAAAACAACAACCACAAAGAAAACTTTTGTTTCCATATGTAGGAGTTCATTTTGTTCATCATCTTCTTATACAGTGCTACTGAGCCATTCTGCTCATCTGCTCTAGGACTATCCTTGATCTTTCCTACTTTTTACAAATTAGGGAAACCATGGAATCTCTTTCTTTGTGTCTTGTTTATTTTACTTAGTAGGATTTATCCATTTCCATATGAATTGGAAGCATAGAATTCCACAGTGGATATATTTATCACATTTTGTCAATTCGTTCATCTACTGAGAGGCATATTGATTTAAAACATGATTGCATGTAAGTATCACTTAGGGTCATTCAAAAATGACAGATACCACCTCCTCAGATATTCTAAAATCATGATTTTTATGAAGATAGTATTTCATGGTGGTACAAGTGTTTTGATATCTGGATGAGTCTAATGTATATCTTGCACTGAATTATGCAGGAAGATATCCAATATCATATGGATTAAAATGGTAGTGACAAAATATTCCCTTGAGAAACATATAGGAGGCTTCCAGAAGTATGAATTAGTTCAGATAATTTTGAAGGATTTAGAAAGGCAAGCTCAAGTATGTCTCTTTAAATAAAAATTATGTAATTATTAGGGTAAAAGATGGGGAGGGGGAAGAAAATGACTGACAGCAGATCATTGTCCCAAGTTAGAGTATAAAAAGACATAACCTACAACTTCCTAGTTAAAAAGAGAGTAATATACTATGTCCCACTTAATTTAAGTACATGCAAAATATTTACTTGGGTTTTTCCTACTTTAACCCTCCAAAAATAAGTGAAGTCTTATAAGAAAAATTATATTATTTCCATTACTTCAACCTGAACACTAACTGTGATGAGCCCTCTTTTTCTCACTTTACACTTGGAAAATAGTCCCTAAGTTGATGATGATGTGGCTGATTAGAGTCAGAGTTAGGGGCTTCTACTTGTACAATTATCCCACAAGAGTTTAAAGCAGTTTTTCCCCAAGATACCCAACTACATTTTCTTAAGCTGTACTTTGAACACACCCTCACACCTGAGCACATAATTTGAAATTATACTTCAGCATTTCCTTGACACATTCTACTTTGCGCCTTTCACTTTTTTGCACATTCCTTTTGAGTTCATAGTTGCTGTCTTTCCATTTCATCTATACAAACTGCTAAGAACATTGTTCAACTACAACTTCTTGTTTGCACAAGACCAGTCTATGTATGAAAATACTTTGTCCATATTAAGCAATAGGGTAGTACTCACTCTTTGAGGAGAAAAGTTCCACTGTGTAACCATATGCCTATATTTTAGAGGATGTAGAATTTAAAGCATTTTGAGACAAAATGATACTAGAATTGAAAGTCTCCTTAGGTCAGTTTCCGTGGAGCTCATTAGTTTTCCCATGAGAAATATAAATAACCACAAAATCTATAGCTAATTAGTAAGTATCCGAATTAACACTAGATCCTAGATGTTGTGTTAGTACAAGTTACCATTGTATTATTGTTACATCAGAATCCTTCCCTACTTGCCAATGGGGATGAGAAAATGAAAGAAAGGCATTAAAACAAAATATCTTATCTTTTTAGGCATTCAGTCGTACTGGTGAGGGTAAAGTCTGAACTCTTCCATTCAATAAAAGCTTAAAGTTTATAAAAAGCATTCCCTACATATAAGAATTTGTGGCAGGCTGATTGACAGGGTTATTTCATGATGGAGATATCCCTAACAAGAACTAGAGTTAAATAGAATATATGGCAGTTATGATGTGTCAATGGCTATTGAGGCATTTTCTATTCTAAAGAAGAATCAATTCGAGGAGTCTTTAGTCACATCAGTAATGCTGTATGTTCAACCTAATACTTGGTGTTACTTGTCCTACATTTATAATGAAAAGGCTGATAAGACATCCAAATATATCTAAAGATATTTCAATAAAGCCCCAAACTGATGTGGATACATGGGCCACACGTTGGAACTGTAGGACAAATTAGGCTTGTCTGTGCTGTAGTTCAATCTATAAACTCCTGAATAAACAAAGTCTTCAAAAATATTCATAAAATACCTATGAGTAAAGTTTATGACAGTTATATCTGTATAATTCTTCTAATGTCAGGATAAAAGCATTGGTTCCCAACATTTAAAATTAAGAGGACCTGTTGAATTTATGGATCCAGAATTTTATGGCTTCATATTCATATCCCAAAATTTTATCAATATGACTTTCACCAAAACAATGTTCTTATTGAACTTGTCTATGTCCTTTTACTTTTCAAATCCAAATAGCATATTTCTTTCAATATCTTCTTGCAAATTCCTTCCTTTACTTCTGTAAATTTGTGTTTATTAATTTTTATTTCCTTATTTATTGCTTTCTTCCAATCTTGTCTACAGTGGTGCCCACATTACTCACACCTGTGTCAGAACTTTCCTTTTTCTCTCCCCTTCAATAATGCCCCCAATTTCATTATTCTTTTTCATATTCATGGTCGTGGATATTTTGATGATGTCCAAACAGACCCATCTTTGCATCTAAACTTTAGAACTATCAGATTTTTTCCCCAAATCCATCATTTCCACCTGTGGTCCTTATAACTAAGAGTAGCACTAACACAGTTGCCAGACAAACGTGTGGAAGCACATTAGATTTCTTCTTACCCTACTCCCTCCCATTAGATAAGATGAATGATCAAGATTCTCTCAGATTCTGTCACTCAAATGATTTCTATTTTTTGGGTGGGTCCGGTCATGGGGCCTGAACTCTGGGCCTGGGCGCTGTCCCTCAGTTCTTCAGCTCAAGACTAGCACTCTACCACTTGAGCCACAGCACCACTTCCAGCTTTTTTTTTCTCTGCTTATGTGGTGCTGAGAAATCGAACCCAGGGCCTCATGCATGCAAGGCAAACGCTCTACCACTGAGCCACCTTCCCAGCCCCTACTCAAATGATTTCTATATACTCCTTTTTATGCCCCTGACACCAGCCTGTTTCATTTACTCAACACTGTCACTTAGTTCTAAAGCAAACATTTCCAAAGTATGCTTTTTCCCCATAGTCTTTTCATATAGGTCCTCTCCATCAGCAAATCAATCTCTTTGTAAGCACACAGAGTGAAGAGCTCAGACACAAATTCAGGTATCAGTATTTACTCACTACATTAACTGTTGGCCTTACATTTCTCATCTATAAATGGATGTAATCTACCAGAAATAATGAAGAATATATGTGTTGACTTCTAGAGCAAGAAAAAAGAAAAGTAAAGAGTTCTTACATTTTCCACGTTAGTTTACAAATAAGGAAAGAGTCAAATTCAGTTTGTTGGTATAAAGTCACAAATTGTTTCCTGCAGAAATAAAAATAAATTTCACCTCCTGGCTCTAAGGTCTATGTCCTTTTAAGGTAACTACAGATATGTAAATGGCACTATGTAAATAGTGTCATGTATTTTCAGATATATTGAAGAACATACACTTAATATATCATTGGAAACATTGGTTATTGAATAGTATCTATATAAGAATGTTTTTGAACTAATCACACTAAGCTGAAAACTACATCTTAGTCCATCAAAATGTGGAAATAAATAATTTTATTTATAAGAAATTAATACCACCAAGAAAAGTGTGTATACATTAGAGAGACTGCAGGAATAACATTAGGGTTTTTACTGTCTCTACCTGTTTATGTGATAGTATTTCTTGATATTGAAACTCTCCTCTTGATATTCTTATTGTATGTAATCCAATGCTATTTAGTACTATATATTCAATGTGGGAAATATAGCATCAAAAATGTATAAATTTTTTTCCTTTTCAATCACAATATTGTCATTATCAGGGTACACTGTGTTCATCATCCTCATCAAAATTATTATTAGCAGCATAAGTGCTATTGAAACTCTGATATGTAGAAAATAGTAGCATAAAAAGTTTTAGACGGAGTCTGTATTCAGAAATATATTTGTATATATATATATATATATATATATATATATATATATTATGTGTAGAAACACATACATTTTTAGAGATTATTTGTCATCAGAAATATATACATATATCTAAATTTATGTGTAGAACGATGTACATTATACTGAAACAAAAATCTTGAAACATAATTAAAATTTAAAAAATACATGAAACCAAGTGCCAGTGACTCACACCTATAATTTGAGCTATTCTGGGTAATGAAGTCTTAGAATTGTATTCGAAACAAGCCCAGACAGAAAAGTACTTGTTAGATTCTTATCTCCAATTAACCACTAAAAACAGGAATTAGCTCTATGCCTCAAGTTGTAGAGTGCTGGCTTTGAGCACAAAATGGCTAAGTGACTATGCCTAACCCTGTAAACAACATCAAGAACAACAACAAAATATATCACATTAATTTCACAGAAGCATCTTTTACCTGCTGTGAACATTTCTTAGAAACATGAATACATGCCCATGGAAAATGTTAGGTAAAAAGTATAGAATATTTACGTCTATGTTAAAGACATGACTATTTAGATTGTTTAAGATATTTAGGTAATGATTCGAAATTAAGAATAATGATAATATATTGGGACTGGTCTTTTATTCTATTTTTTGATAGTAATAAAATAATATTTGTAATTATTCTGTAAAATTACTCTTGCTTGGTATTTGAATTAAAATAAGTCATAAACATTTTCAAATGATTTCCATAAGAAAGGATAATTTTAATGATATTAATTCTTTTGTAATTTCAAAACAATTAAGAAAATTAATCCAAGGCTGGTTTGCTCTAAGACTATATTTGTTTTCTTGTTGTAATTTTCATACATTCGTAAAAATTAAAATTCCAAAAATTCAATGGATGTTGGCATTCAGGATCATCTTCATAGATACTAATAATGGAGTCGCTTAAGTGGAAATGTTTTATTTCATTTGTTTTTGTCACAAATAAATCAAGATGATTGTGTATTTTCTATCTTTTCACATTATTGGCTCTTATCCTGAGAATACTTTTTTCTAGCAAAGTAGAGAAAAGCAATTGGATTGAGCAAGTAACATATGGCTATCATAAAATGCAGATGCATAGATTTGTGTTTTCTATCATTTGCTAAAAGTTTCTTCCAGAAAAGTTTATGAATTATGTATAAGTAATGTATAATTCCTAGATATTCCAGTTATCACATACATTTTTTGATTGGGTTATCTCTGCATAAACTCAAAAAACAGACAAAAAAATCCTCAAAATAAACAGAAATCACATCTTTGTTTTAGAAGCTGTAGTTTACAAAGAATTTTTAGCCAACACCCTAAACATATTTTTAGGTATTTTGCATATTGTGTGAAGAATTTTTAACTATGGTTTTATTTTTTGCTGACATGAAATTCACATGCAATATATTATCTCCTTTCATTGTATACATTTTAGTGCTTTGGAAGTGAATTGTACAATCATAGGTTTTCCAAGCCTAATTTTCACAAACTTGCATTTCTTCAAATAGAAATGCTATAAATTTTAGGACAGATATTAAAATAGATATAAAATTGAGTTACAGCAATTTGTCCTGCATACATCTTGTATAGGGTGTCTTTTCAAAATTTGTTTTGGGGAATTATTTCCAGGTTCTCACTCATACTGTCCAAGTGCACTGTCAATGAACTACATTCCTGATCTATACAAGTTTTTTTACTTCTCTTTAATACATACATAGAAGTGTAATGGCTAGAACATATATAATTCTCTTTGACCTTTTGAAGACTTGAAAACTTGCTTACTAAAATGACTACAGTATTACATAAATCATTCTGCTTTACGGAATATATCAATTTCTCCACAAATGCATTACTATATTTTGTGTCATCTTTTTATATTATGGCCTAGCATATGTGAAATAATGGTGTGATCTCCCAAGCATTACAAAGTACACACAAAGCACACACACACAAAAACCATATACACACACACACACACATACACACACATAACACATACACACATTTGGAATATTGATATTATAATATTAAATAGAGGAAATTATCACAAATAATAAAAATAGGTTAATATATGAAATCATAACATTG
This sequence comes from Dipodomys spectabilis, assembly GCF_019054845.1. NCBI lineage: Eukaryota > Metazoa > Chordata > Mammalia > Rodentia > Heteromyidae > Dipodomys > Dipodomys spectabilis. The sequence goes on along the minus strand of NW_024871693.1, from coordinate 1,392 downwards.
CTTGTACTATTTAAACGTTTAGTAGAAATCAAATAGTCACAATATGCTTGGATTCTTATAGATTAAGTAGGTTGAAAATTAAGAAATAGAAGACATGAGAACCTTTGCAAATAAGTTTTAAATAATAAACATTTTGAAACATGTATCCTTTAATTTTGACAAAAGATTAATGTTACTGGTGTTTAAACCTCAAGATTTAGAATATGATAACCAGGTGCTCTATATCTCGCTATGGGTAGCTATATCTCTTACGATTTCACTCTGGATATTTTTTGATAAGGTCTCATAGTTTCTCAGGCTCTCCTGAATTACAAACCTAATTGCAGTTCCTACCATAGGTAGAAAATGGAAGTGACAAATCACCATTCCTACCTCAACCTTTTTTTTAATTCAAGTATTTACAAGTATTTTTTTTTAATTTTCAATTATTTTTTTAATTCAAATATTTACAAAAAATTGACCAGGAAATGAATCCTCTCTTAATATAGTATGTGCTTCTTGAAAATACAGTAATTATTTGTTACCTGGAAAAATATGTTTAGAATTATAAGGAAATCAATTTATTTAAATTCACCAACCATATAAAAATTAAGAAAATAATTCTAAATGTTCACATGTTAAATATTTTTAAAGTAACATATATGTGAATAATTTACATGTGTATAAATCATGCAAAATTAAATTAACTAATCCTATAACTCTGAAAAAAGAATTATCTTAAAAAGACAAGAAAATAAGTAAGATCAAATTTGAAATATAGAAAATAAAATCAAGTGTACTCTTTAGTTTACTTAAGTAACTGTAAACCCTTTTTATATCAATTTTATAATTAAAATGCATGAACAAAGAAAGCAAAAGTACATTTGAACAATACCAACAGCAAAAGTATCAGTAATTGTTTGAGTGTACAAAAAAAAATTGATGGTGGGGGTAATCATGTTCCTTCCAAAAGAAATGTACTCATTACCTTATTTATGTAACTGTAACCCCTCTGTACTTTACCTTAACAATAAAATTATATTGAAATTAAAAATAAAACAAATAATATAGCAATTAAGAATTCTTAGAAGCCATTAGTTAAAAACTTTATAAAATAACTGCCCCAAGTAACCAAGGAATATATTTTGATGATACCATTTAAATACTTAAACTTCAGCAGAAAAGCAAAATGTTTAAAATCTGTTACAATTAAAGTAATGAATCAGAATATATTACTATAATAATCATTGGATGGATTTTTAGTGGCAGTCAAATATGTAAGAGAAGAGGCAATATGCCATTCATTTGCACTTAATAAGTGAGAAAGAATTTTCTAGGTCTTTTAAAATATATCATAAGTTTAATGAAGAAACTATTCTGTCACATCATATGATAATCAGATAAAGATGATAT
>NW_024871692.1:0-22775 GCF_019054845.1 Dipodomys spectabilis | reverse complement strand
GGTTAGGGTTAGGGTTAGGGTGAGTGTTAGGGTGTGGGGTACGGTTAGGTTTAGTGTGAGGGTTAGGTTTAGTGTGAGGGATAAGGTTAGGGTTAGGGTTAGGGTTATTTGTAGGGTTAGGGTTAGGTTTAGGGTGAGAGTGAGGTTGAGGGTGAGGGTTATGTTTACTGTTAGGGTATGGGTTAGGCTGAGGGTGAGGGTGAGTGTGAGGGTTAGGGTTAGTGTTAGGGTGAGGGTTAGGTTTAGGGTGAGGGTTAGGGTTAGTGTTAGGGTGAGGGTTAGGGTGAGGGAGAGGTTTAGTGTGAGGGAGAGGGTGAGGGTTACTTTTGGGGTGAGTGTGAGGGTGAGGGTTAGGTTTAGGTTTAGGGTGAGGGTTAGGTTTGTGTGAGTGTTAGGCTTAGGGTTAGGGTTAGGGTGAGGGTTAGGGTTAGGGTGAGGGTTAGGGTGAGGGTGAACGTGAGGCTGAGGGTGAGCCTGAGGGTGAGGGTTAGGGTTAGGGTGTAGGTTACGGTTAGTGTTAGGGTTAGTGTGAGGGTGAGTGTATGAGTTAGGGTGAGAGTTAGTGTGAGCGTGAGGTTTAGGGTTAGGCTTATGGTGAAGGTTAGGTTGAGGGTGAGGTTTAGGGTGAGGGTGAGAGTTAGGGTTAGGGTGAAGATTAGGCTTAGGATTTGGGTTAGTGTGAGGGCTAGTGTGAGGGTGAGGGTTAGTGTTAGGATTAGTTTTAGGGTTAGGTTGAGGGTTAGGGTTAGGTTGAGTGTGAGTGTTAGGGTGTCGGTTAGTGTTATGGTAAGGTGAGGGTTAGGTTTAGTGTGAGGGTTAGGGTTAGGGTTATTTTTAGTGTTAGGTTTAGGGTGAGGGTGAGGGTTGGAGTTATGGATACGTTTGGGTTAGGGTGAGAGTGAGGGTGAGGGTTAGGGTTAGGTTTAGGGTTAGGGTTAAGGTGAGGGTTAGGCTGAGGTTGAGGGTGAGGGTTAGGTTTAGGGTTAGGGTTAGAGTGAAGGCTAGGGTGAGGGTGAGGGTTAGGATGAGGGTGAGGGTGAGGGTGAGTGTTTTAGTTTGGAACAGGTTAGGTTTAGGGTTAGGGTGAGGATTTGGGTGAGGGTAAGGTTTAGGGTGAGGGTTAGGGTTAGCCTAGGGTTAGGGTTAGGGGTAGGGTGAGGGTTAGGATTATGGTTAAGGTTAGGGTTAGTGTGAGGGTGATGTTTAGGGTTAGTGTTAGGGTTCGGATAAGGTTTAGGTTGAGGCTAAGGGTGAGGGTGAGGGATAGGGTTAGGAGTAGGGTTAGGGTGAGTGCTAGGGATAGGGTTAGGGTGAAATTGAGGGTTAGGGTGAGGTTTTGGTTTAGGGTTAAGGTTAGGATGAGGGTTAGGGTTAGGGATAGTGTGAGGGCGAGGGTTAGGGTAAGCGTTAGGGTTAAGGTTAGGGTCAGGATGAGGGTTAAAGTGAGATTAAGGGTTAGGGTGAGTGTTTGCGTGAGGGTGAGGGTTAGGTTTAGTGTGAGGCTAAGGGTTAGGGTGAGGGTTAGGTTGAGGGTGAGCATTAGGGTTAGGGTGAGGGTGAGGTTTACAGTTAGGGTTAGGGTTAGAGTGAGGGCTAGGGTGAGGGTTAGGGTTAGGGTTAGGGAGACGGTTAGAGTGAGGGTGAGGGATAGGGTTAGGTTTAGGGTGAGGGTTAGGATGAGGGTGAGGGTTAGGGTGAGGGTGAGGGTTAGGGTTAGTGTGAGGGTAAGGGTGAGGGTGAGGTTTAGGGTTAGCGTGAGGTTTAGGGTGAGGGTGAGGTTTAGGGTGAGGCTGATGGTTAGGGTCATGGTTAGGCTGAGGATGAGGGTGAGGGTTAGAGTTAGGGTTAGTGTGAGGATTATTGTTAGTGTGAGGGTTAGGGTGAGGGTGAGGGTAATGGTTAGGTTGAGAGTTAAGGTGAGGGTGAGGGTTACAGTTAGGGTTAGGGTAACGTTGAGGTTGAAGGTTAGGGTTAGGATTAGGGTTAGGGTTAGGTTGAGGTCTAGGTTGATGATGAGGGTTAGGGTGAGAGTGAGGGTTAGGTAAGGGTTTATTTAGGTAAGTGTTAGGGTTAGGATTAGGGTTAGGGTTATGGTGAGAGTTTTGGTTAGGTTTATGTTTAGGCTTAAAGTGAGGGATAGGTTTAGTGTGATGGTTAGTGTGACGGTTGAGGTTAGGGTGAGGGTGAGGTTAAGGGTTAGGGTTAGTGTTAGGGTGAGGGTGAGGGTAAGAGTGAGGGGTAGGTTTAGGGTTAGGGTGAGCGTTAGCATTAGGGTTAGCGTGAGTTTTAGGGTGAGTGTTAGGGTGAGGATTAAGTTTAGGGTTAGGGTTAAGTTTAGGGTTAGGGGGAGGGCTAGGGGGAGTGTGAAGGTTAGGGTTAGGGTAAGGGTTAGGGTTAGGGTGAGGGTAAAGGTTAAGGTGAGTTTCAGTGTGAGGGTGAGGTTCAGGGTGAGGGTTAGGGTCGGGTTCAGGATTAGGGTGAGGGCGAGGATTAATTTGAGAGGTAGGGTTGGGGTGAGGGTGAGGCTGAGGGTTATGGTTAGGATTAGGTTGAGGGTTAGGTTTAGGGTTGGGGTGAGGCTGAGGGTTATGGTTAGGATTAGGTTGAGGGTTAGGTTTAGGGTGAGTGTTAGTGTTAGGGTTAGGGTTAGGGTGAGGGTGAAAGTGAGGGTTAGGTTGAGGGTGAGGTTGAGGGTGAGGGTGAGGTTGAGAGTGAGGTTGAGGGTTAGGGTTAGGTTTAGGTTTAGGGTGAGAATGAGAGTGAGGGTTAGGGTTAGGATTATGGTTAGGTTTAGTGTTAGGCTGAGGGTGAGCGTGAGGGTTAGGCTGAGGGTTATGCTTAGTGTTAGGGTGTAGGTTAGGGTTAGTGGGATGGTTTAGGTGAGGGTGAGTGTAAGGTTTAGGGTGAGAGTTAGTGTGAGAGTGAGGTTTATGGTTAGGGTTAGGGTGAGGGTTAGGTGGAGGGTGAGGATTAGGGTGAGGGCTAGGGTGAGTGTGAGTTGAGGGTTAGGGTAAGGGTTAGGGTTAGGGTTAGAGTGAAGGTTACCTTTAAGGTGAGTGCATGTGTTAGTGTTTGGGTTAGGTTTCAGGTTTGGGTGAGGGTTAGGTTTAGTGTGAGGGTTAGGGTTAGGGTTATTTTTAGGGTTAGGTTGAGGTTGAGGGTGAGTGTGAGGGTTAGAGTTAGGGTTAGGTTAGGGTGAGGTTGAGGGTGAGGGTGAGGGTAAGGGTGAGTGTTTTAGTTAGGAAAGTGTTAAGGTTAGGGTAAGGGTGAGGATTAGGTTGAGGGTGAGGGTTAGGGTGAGGATTAGGGTTTGGGTGAGGTTTAGGGTGAGAGTTAGGTTTAGGATTAGGGTTAGGGGTAGGGTGAAGGTGAGGGTTAGGGTTAGGGTTAGGGTTAGGGTTAGTGTGAGTGTGAGGGTTAGGGTTAGGGCTAGGTTTGGGGTGAGGGTGAGGGTGAGGTTTAGGGTTAGGGTGAGGATTAGGGTGAGGGTGAGAGTAAGGACTAGGGTTAGGGTGAGGGTTAGGATGACGATGAGCGTTAGGGTGAGGGTGAGGGTTAGGGTTAGGTTGAGGGTGAGGTTAAGGGTGAGGTTTAGGGTTAGGGTGAGGATTAGGGTGAGAGTGAGAGTTAAGGTGAGGGTAAGGGTTAGGGTTAGGGTTAGGCTTAGGGTGAGGGTGAGGGTTAGAGTTAGGGTTAGGGTGAGAGTTAGGGTTAGTGTGAGGGTTAGTGTGAGGGTGAGGGTTAGGGTGAGGGTTAGATTAAGGGTTAGGGTTAGGGTTAGAGTTTGGGCTAGGTTGATGGTGTCGGTTAGGGTGCGGGTGAGGTTGAGGGTGAGGGTTTTGGTTAGGTAAGGTTTAGGGTTAGGATTAGGGTTAGGGTTAGGGTTAAGGTGAGGGTTAGGGTAAGGAGTAGATTGAGGGTTAGGGTTAGGGTTAGTATGAGGGTTAGGTTTATTGGGAGGGTTAGGGTGAGGGTTAAGGTTAGGTTGAGGGTGTGGGTAAGGGTTACGGTGAGGGTTAGCGTGAGGGTGAGGATTAGGTTGAGGGGTAGATTTATGGTTAGGGTGAGCGTTAGGGTTAGGGAGAGGGTTAGGGTTAGGGATAGGGTTAGTGTGAGGGTGAGGGTGAGCTTTAGGATTAGGGTGAGGGTTAAGGATAGGGTGAGGGTTAGGGTTAGGTTTAGGGTTAGGGTAATGGTTAGGGTGAGGGTTAGGTTTAGGTTTAGGGTTAGCATGTGGATTAGGGTGAGGGTTAGGGTTATGGTGCTGGTTAGGCTTAGGGTGAGGGTGAGGGTTAGGGTTAGGTTGAGGGGAGGCTGAGTGTTAGGCTTAGGTTTTGGGTGAGGTTTAGAGTTAGGTGAGGGTTAGGGTTAGGTTTAGGGTTAGGGTGAGGGTGAGGGTGAGGGTTAGGGTTGGGGTTAGGGTAAGGGTGAAGGTGAGGTTGAGGGTGAGATTTAGGTTTAGCATTATGGTTTGGATTAGGGTTAGGCTGAGCATGAGTGTGAGGTTTAGGTTTAGCGTGAGGGTTAGGGTTAGGGTTAGGGTTAGGGTGAGGGTTATGTTTAGGTTTACTTTGAGGGTTAGGCTGAGGGTGATTGTGAGGGTGAGGGCGAGGTTTAGGGTATGGTTAGGGTGAGGTTTAGGGTTAATGTGAGGGTTAGGGTGAGGGTGAGGGTAAGGGTTAGGGTGAGCTTTAGGGTGAGGGTTAGTGTTAGGGTTAGGGTTAGGGTGAAGGTTAGATTTAGATTGAGGGTTAGGGTTAGGGTGAGGGTTAGATTTAGATTGAGGGTTAGGGTGAGGGTTAAGGATAGTGTGAGGGTGAGGGTAAGGGTTAGGGGGAGGGTTAGAGTGAGGGAGAGGTTTAGGGTGAGGGGTGGGTTTAGTGTAAGTGTGAGCGTTAGGGTTAGTATGAGGGTTAGAGTTAGGATTAGGGTTCGGATTAGTGTGAGGTTGATGTTTAGGGTTAGGATTAGGGTGAGGGTAAGGGTTAGGGTGAGGGTTAGGTTGAGGGTTAGGCTTAGGTTTAGGATGAAGTTTAGGGTGAGGTTGAGGGTAAGGGTTAGGGTGAGGGTGAGGGTTAGGGTTAAGGTGAGGGTTAGGGTTAAGGTTAGGGTGAGGGTTTGGGTTAGGATTAGGGTTAGGGTTAAGGTTAAGGATAGGTTTAGGGTGAGGGTTAGGTTTAGGATTAGGGTGAGGGTGAGAGTTAGGGTTGGGGTTATGGTGAGGGTAAGTCATAGGGTTAGGATTAGTGTTTGGGTAAGGTTTAGGCTGAGGTTGAGGATGAGGGTTAGGGTTTGGGTTAGGGTGAGGTTGAGGGTGAGGGTGAGGCATAGGGTTAGGGTTAGAGTTTGGGTTAGGTTTAGGCTGAGGGTGAGGGTGAAGGTTATTGTTAACGTGAGGGTGAGTGTTAGGGTAAGGGTTAGGGTTAGGTTGAGGGTTAGGGTGAAGGTTAGGGTTAGGGTCAGGGTGAGGGTTCGGTTTAGTGTGAGGTTTAGGGTTTGGGTTAGGGTTAGGTTTCGGGTGAAGGTAAGGGTTAGGGTGAAGGTTAGGGTGAGAGTGAGGGATAGGCTTAGCGAGAGTTTTAGCGTGAGGGTTTGGGTAAGGGTTAGGGTTAGGGTTAAGGTGAAGGTAAGTGTTAGGGTGAGCATAGGGTGAGGGTGAGGGTTAGGGTTAGAATAATGGCATGGGTAACAGTTAGGGTTAGGATTAGGGTTAGAGTTAGGGTGAGGGCTAGGTTGAGGGTTAGGGTTAGGGTTAGGGTGAAGGTGAGGGTGAGGGTTTTGGTTAGGTAAGAGTTAGGGTTAGGATTGGTGTTAGGTTTAGGGTGAGTGTGAGGGTTAGAGTGAGGGGTAGGTTGAGGGTTAGGGTTAGGGTTCACATTAGGGTTAGGGTGAGGGTTAGGGTGAGTGTGAGGATTAGGGTTAGGCGAGGGCAAGGTTTAGGGTGAGGGTTAGGGTTAAGAGTGAGTGTTAGGGTTAGCGTGAGTGTTAGGGTGAGGTTTAGGGTGAGGGTTAGGTTGAGGGTGAGGGTGAGTGTGAGATTGAGTGTTAGGGTTAGGATTAGTGTTAGGGTGAGGGTGAGGGTGAGGATTAGTGTTAGTATTAGTGTTAGGGTTAGGGTTGGGCTGAGGGTGAGGGTGAGGGTTAAGGTTAGTGTTAGGGTGAGTATTAGGGTTACTGTGAGGGTTAGGGTGAAGGTGAGAGTTAGAGTTAGGGCTAGGGTTACAGTGAGTGTGAGGGTGAGAGTGAGGGTTAGGGTGAGTGTGAGGGTGAGGGTTAGGGTGAGGATTAGTGTTAGGATTAGGGATAGGTTGAGGGCTAAGGTGAGGGTGAGGGTTAGGGTTAGGGTTAGGGTTAGGATGAGGATTAGGGTTAGGGTGAGGGAGAGGGTTAGTGTGAGGGGTAGGGTTAGCGTTAGTGTGAGAGTTAGGTTTAGTGTGAGGGTTAGAGTTAGCATTAGGGTTAGGGTTAGGGTTAATTGTATGGTTAGGGTTAGGCTTAGGGTGAGTGTTAGGGTGAGGTTTAGGTTTAGTGTTAGGGTTAGGTTTAGGTTGAGAGTGAGGGTGAGTGTGAGCGTTTGGTTTAGGTTTAGGGTTAGGGTTTGTGTTAGGCTGAGGGTGAGGGTGAGGGTTAGGGTTAGTGCTAGGGTGAGGGTTAGGGTTAGGGTGAGGGTTAGGTTTAGGGTTAGGATGAGGGTTAGGGTGAGGGTTAGGGTTAGGGTGAGGATGACGGTTAGGATTAGTGTTAGGGTGAGGGTAAGGGTTAGGGTGAGAATAATGGTTAGAGTGAGGGTTAGTGTTAGGGTGAGGGTGAGGGTTAGCATTAGGGTTAGCTTGAGGGGTAGGGTGAGTGTGAGGGTTAGGGTTAGGTGAGGCTAAGTGTTAGGGTTAAGGTTACAGCGAGGACTAGGTTTAGGGTGAGGGTTATTGTTAAGGTTAGGTATAGGGCGAGGATTAGGGTTATTGTTAGGTTGAGGGTTAGACTGAGGGGTAGGGTAAGGGTTAGGGTGAGGATTAGGTTTCGAGTGAGGGTCAGGGTTGGGTTAGGATTAGGGTTTGGGTGAGGGTAAGGGTTAGGTTGAGGGTTAGTTTGAGGGTGAGGGTTAGGGGTAGCATTAGGGTTAGGGTTAGGGTGAGGGTGAGGGTTAGGGTTAGGGTTAGGTTTAGGGTGAGGGTGAGGGTGAAGGTTAGGGTAAGGGTGAGTGTTAGGTTTAGTGTGAGGGTTAGGGTTAGGGTTAGAGTTAGGGTGAGGGTAAGGTTTAGGGTGAGGGTTATGGTGAGGGTGAGGGTTAGGGTTAGCATTAGGATTAGGGTTAGGCTTAGGTTGAGGGTTAGGATTAGGGTAAGGGTGAGGGTGAGGGTGAGGGTTAGATTAAGGGTGAGGGTTAGGTTTAGTGTGAGGGTTAGGGTTAGGGTTAGATTTAGGGTGAGCGTAAGGGTTAGGGTGAGCATTAGGGTGAAAGTGTGGGTTATGGTTAGCGTGAGTTTTAGGGTGAGTTTTAGGGTGAGGGTTACGCTTAGGGTTAGGTTTAAGTTTAGTGTTAGGGGGAGGGCTAGGGGGAGTGTGAAGGTTAGGGTTAGGGTTAGGGTTAGGGTGAGGGTAAAGTTAAGGTGAGTTTTAGTGTGAGGGTGAGGTTCAGGGTGAGGGTTAGGTTCGGTTTCAGGATTAGGGTGAGGGTGAGGATTAAGTTGAGAGGTAGGGTTGGGGTGAGGGTGAGGCTGAGGGTTATGGTTAGGATTAGGTTGAGGGTTAGGTTTAGGGTGAGTGTTAGGGTTAGGGTTAGGGTTAGGGTGAGGGTGAAATTGAGGGTTAGGGTGAGGGTGAGGTTGAGGGTGAGGGTGAGGTTGAGGGTGAGGTTGAGGGTTAGGGTTAGGGTGAGAGTGAGGTTTAGGGTTAGGATTAGGGTTAGGGTTAGTGTTAGGCTGAGGGTGAGGGTTAGGGTTAGGCTGAGGGTTAAGCTTAGGGTTAGGGTGTAGGTTAGGGTTAGTGGGATGGTTTGGGTGAGGGTGAGTGTAAGGCTTAGGGTGAGAGTTAGTGTGAGCATGAGGTATATGGTTAGGGTTAGGGTGAGGGTTAGGTGGAGGGTGAGGATTAGGGTGAGGGCTAGGGTGAGTGTGAGTTGAGGGTTAGGGTAAGGGTTAGGGTTAGGGTTAGAGTGAGGGTTAGCTTTAGGGTGAGTGCGTGTGTTAGTGTTTGGGTTAGTTTCAGGTTTGGGTGAGGGTTAGGTTTAGTGTGAGGGTTAGGGTTAGGGTTATTTTTAGGGTTAGGTTTAGATTGAGGGTGAGTGTGAGGGTAAGAGTTAGGTTTAGGTTAGGGTGAAGTTGAGGGTGAGGGTGAGGATAAGGGTGAGTGTTTTAGTTAGGAAAGTGTTAGGGTTAGGGTAAGGGTGAGGATTAGGTTGAGGGTGAGGGTTAGGGTGAGGGTTAGGGTTTGGGTGAGGGTTAGGGTGAGAGTTAGGTTTAGGATTAAGGTTACGGTTAGGGTGAGGGTGAGGGTTAGGGTTAGGGTTAGCGTGAGATTGAAGGTTAATGTTAGGGTTAGGGCGAGGGTTAGGCTTAGGTTTAGAGTTAGGGTTAGGGTGAGTGTGAGGGTGAGGGTGAGGGTTAGGTTTAGGTTTAGGGTTAGGGTTAGGGTGAGGGTGAGGGTTAGATTTAGGATTAGTAGTAGGGTTAAGTTTAGGGAGGGTAAGGTTTAGGGTGCGGGTGAGGGCTAGGGTTAGGGTGAGGGTTAGGGTGAGGGTTAGGTGAGAAATAGGCTTAGGGTTATGGTGAGGGTTAGGGTTAGTGTGAGGGTTAGGATTAGGGTTAAGGTTAGTGTAAGGATGAGGATAAGGTTTAGGTTGAGGTTAGGGTGAGGGTGAGGATTAGGGTTAGACTTAGGGTTAGGGTAAGGTTTAGGTTGAGGGTAAGGTTGAGGGTGAGGTTTAGGGTTAGGAGTAGGGGTAGGGTGAGGGTTAGTGTTAGCATTAGGGTGAGGATGAGGTTTAGGGTGAGGGGTAAGTTTAGGGTTAGAGTTAGCGTTCTGATGAGGGTTAGGGTTAGGGCTAGAGAGAGAGTGAGGGTTAGGGTTAGGGTTAGGGTTAGGGTGAGGGTTAGGGTGAAGTTAAGGTTTAGGATGAGTGTTAGGATGAGGGTGAGCGTTAGGGTTATTGTGAGGGTTAGGGTTAGGGTGAGGGCTAGGTTTAGGGTTAGGGTGAGGGTTAGGATTATTGTGAGAGTTAGATTGAGGGTGAGGGTAAGGGTTAGGGTGAGGGCTAGGGTGAGAGTGAGGGTTATGGTTAGGGTTAGGGAGATGGTAAGGGTGAGGGTGAGGGTTAGGGTTAGGCTTAGGGTGAGGGTTATGATTAGTGTGAGGGTTAGATTGAGGGTGAGGGTTAGGATTAGGTTTAGTGTTAGGGTTAGGGTGAGGGTTAGGGTTAGGGTTGTTGCGAGGGTTAGGGTGAGGATGAGGTTTAGGGTTAGGGTTAGGGTGAGGGTTAGGATGACGGTGAACGTTAGGGTGAGGGTGAGATTAGGGTGAGGGTGAGGGTTAGATTTAGGATTAGGGTTAGGGTTAAGGTTAGGCTGGGGGTGAGGGTAAGTGTGATGGTGAGGGTTAGGGTTAGGATTAGGGTTAGGTTTAGGGTTAGGATTAGGCTGAGGTTGATGGTAAGTGTGAGGGTGAGGGTTAGGGTGAGGGTTAGGGTGAGGGCTACTGTGAGGGTGAGGGTTAGGATTAGGGTTAGGGAGACGGTTAGGGTTTGGGTGAGGGTTAGGGTTAGGGTTAGTGTGAGCGTTAGGTTGAGGGTGAGGGTAAGGGTTAGGGTCAGAGTTAAGGTGAGGGTGAGAGTTAGGGTTAGGGTTACGGTAAAGTTGAGGTTGACCACTAGGTTTAGGATAAGGGTTATGGTTAGTGTGAGGTCTAGGTTGAGGGTCAGGTTTAGGGTGAGGGTGAGGTTGATTGTGAGGGTTTTGTTTACGTAAGGGTTAGGATTAGGATTAGGGTTAGGTTTAGGGTTAGGGTGAGGGTTAGGGTTAGGGTGAGGGTGAGGGTTAGGTTTAGTGTGAGGGTTAGGGTGAGGGTTAAGGTTAGGGTGAGGGTTAGTGTGAAGTTGAGTGTTAGGGTGAGGGGTAGGTTTAGGGTTAGGGTGAGCGTTTGGGTTAGGGTGAGGGTTAGGGTGAGGTTTTGGGTGAGGGTTAGGGTTACGGTTAGGAAAGGGTTAGGGTGAGCGTGAGGGTTATGGTGAGGGAAACCTTTAGGTTTAGTGTGAGGGTTAGTTTGAGGGTTAGGGTTAGGGTTATGGTTAGTGTGAGGGTTAGGGTTAGGGTTAAGATTAGGGTTAGGTTGAGGTTAAGGGTTAGGGTGATGGTTAGGTTGAAGGTGAGGGTTGGGGCTAGCCTTAGGGTTAGGGTAAGTGTTAGGTGAGGGTAAGGTTGTGGGTGAGGGTTAGGGGTAGGGGTAGGGTTAGTTTGAGGGTTGGGATTAGTGTGTGGGTTAGGGTGACGGTGAGGGTAAGGGTTAGGGTGTGGGTTAGGGCGAGTTTGAGGGTTAGGGTAAGGGTTAGGGTGAAGGTTAGGTTTACGTGCGGTATAGGGTTAGGGTGAGGATGAGGTTGAGGATGAGGGTGAGTGTTAGGGTTAGGGTGAGGATGAGGTTTAGGGTGAGGATTAGGGTTAGGGTTAGGGTGAGGGTTAGGGTGAGGTTAAGGGTTAGGGTGAGTGTTAGGGTTAGGGTGAGGGTGAGGTTTAGGTTTACTGTTAGGGTAAGGGTTAGGGTGAGGGTTAGGGTGAGGGTGAGCATTAGTGTTAGGATGAGGGTGAGGTTTATGTTTAGGGTTAGGGTTAGGGTGAGCATTAGGGTTAGGGTGAGGGTGAGGGTTAAGGTTAGGGTTAGGGAGATGGTTAGGGTGAGGGTGAGGTTTAGGGTTAGGGTTAGCGTGACGGTTAGGTTGAGGGTGAGGGTTAGGGTGAGGGTGAGTGTAAGGGTTAGGGTGAGAGTTAAGGTGAGGGTGAGGGTTAGGGTGAGGATGAGGGTGAGGGTTAGGGTGAGGTTTAGGTTTAGGGTTAGGTTTAGGGTGAGGGTTAGGGTGAGGGTTTGGGTTAGGATGAAGGTTAGGATTAGGGTGAGGTTGAGGGTTAGTGTGAGGGTGAGGGTTAGGTTTAGGGTGAGGATTAAGGTTAAGATTAGGGTTAGGGTGAGGGCTAAGGTGAGCGTGAGGTTTAGGGTTAGGGTTAGGCTGAGGGTTAGGGTTAGGGTGAGGGTAAGGTTTAGGGTGAAGGGTACGGTTAGATTTAGTGTGAGGGTTAGGTTTAGTTTGAAGGTTAGGGATAGGGTTAGGGTTATGGTTATTTTTAGGGTTAGGGTTAGGTTTAGGGTGAGGTTCAGTGTGAGGGTGAGGGTTAGGTATAGTGTTAGTGTTAGGGTTAGGGTGAGGGTGAAGGTGAGGTTTAGGGTTAAGTTTAGGGTTAGGTTTACGATTAGGCTGAGGGTGACCGTGATGGTGAGGTTTTTGGTTAGGTAAGGATTAGGGTTAGGGTTAGTGTTAGGATTAGGGTGAGGGTGAGGGTTAGGGTTAGTGTGAGTTTTAGGGTGAGGGTCAGGGTGAGGGTTAGGTGAGGGTGAGGGTGAGGGATAGGGTTAGGGTTAGGGTGAGGGTTATTGTTAGGGTTCGGGTGAGGGTTAGGGTTTGGGTGAGTGTTAGGGTTAGGGTTAGGGTTAGTGTGACGGTGAGGGTGAGGTTTAGAGTGAGGGTGAGTGTGAGGGTGAGGGTGAGGTTGAGGTTTAGGGTTAGGTTAAGGGTTAGGGTGAGGGTGAGGTTTAGGGTTAGGATTAGAATTAGGGTTAGTGTTATGCTGAGGGTGAGGCTGAGGGTGAAGGTGAATGTAAGGGTTAGAGTTAGGGTATAGGTTTGGGTTACTGTGAGGGTTAGGGTGAGGGTGAGTGTAAGGTTTAGGATGAGAGTTAGTGTGAGCGTGAGGTTTAGGGTTAGGGTGAGGGTGAGGGTTAGGGTGAGGTGAGGGTTAGGGTCAGGGTGAGTGTTAGGGTTATGGTGAGGGTTAGTTAGTTAGTCTGATTCGTGGCTGGCAACTAACAGAAGTCAAGCCAATATAAAGAGACTCACACACTAGAATATCTAATGTCATTCTAGTGCAGCAGTCTCCCAAATGACAGGACTTAAACTCATTAGAGGTCTAAAACTCTGCCTAGTCTTCTCTGTACCTCTTTTAGGTTTTCTAGCATCCCTACTTCCATTCTTATTCTGGCACAAATGGAAACGTTAGTAAGTAACAGGATTTAATAATAGTCCCATTCATTTTGTCCTCTGTCCCAGCAATTTGTCCCAACTTAATTCCAAGTTTCCAAAAGAAACAATCTCACTGAACTTGCTCAAATGATGTGATTTGGGTTTGTCTGAATAAATAAACCTGCTAAATTTGGTACAAGACCTAATACGAGAATTTAGATGCCATATTTGGCATCTCGTAATTTTCTTTCTTATTATCTTTGCTGGGACCAAAATAGGCAAACCTTTGGCAAGGATAGCCATTATAATTCTAACTTGCATGTTTATTCTAACATGGAAATGCAATCCTACGTGATGTGATGTATAGGTGATTAAAAATCCAAAGAAATACTCTTAATGCTCATTTTATAAATAGCTAAAAGTGACTCTAGATAGATAATTTGTTTATCATTTTGGTGACAGTTAGACCTAGAATAATACGTAATCAATAATATCCATAGTCCATAGTGGGATGACAGGTAGGAATTGATCTTGTCATTATTCTTTATTTCTGCCTAGATTTTGATTGTGGGGGTCCAATCTTTTGGAAAGACTTATTGGAGTCCTTGCTTTCAACCAAATTAAGATCAGCCTATGGTACATTCAGTATTCAACGTGCTATTACAAATGAAATGAATGTATTCAGCTTGAATCTGGATGTGAGAGGCAAAATGGCTTCATGCAGGCTGCCTGAACAATTGTGGAGAATAAACTCGGTGGACTCAGAGCATTTGTAGCCTCAGGCTATTGCAGGAAGCACCAAACATTACCTCCTTTAGAAACCACAAAACAGTTTAAAATACCATTGTGGGAGTAGTGGACAAAACGTGCTTAGAAGTATTTGATTTCTAATATTTCTGAATACACAAAAGATAAAAAGGTATTGAAGTGCAACATTACCCTACCTGGGTTCTGTTTTTTTTTCAAAATCTCTTTGGGTTTTTATAAGGGAAACAGTAGTGGAAATATCAAGGGATAAGAACATCACTTCTTCCCCCCCGCACCCCAAATTGGAAGGTTCTCAGAATTTACAGCTAAATGTATCTTCATTTAATTCAGAGACCGATAGAGGGACTAAGAGGGTCTACTGGCTTGCTTTCAAATTTAATGGCATAGTTAATAAAAATCACAACTAGTAAAACAGGCTATGAAGTCTGTTTATGTTTGTATGTCTCATTAATCTGTAAGGCTTTGTTGTGTGATTTTTTAAGAGTTTGTTTGTGGCTTTAGTTTTTTCAGCTAGTGCTAGAAACATAGGCTCTGTCACCCACAAAGCTTACATCAAATGGTTCCTGTTTAATGGACCTCTGATGGATGTCTCTGACTGACAATGCTTGAAATTAAATGTAGTGCTTCTTAGCAACAAAGATACAACACTTTAAAATTAGAGCCTCAGCTCTTTTCAGTACTCAGGGATCTTGTACATCATATCGACTCACAAGCAATGAGGACCAGGCAATGAACCATTCAAATAATCTTCAAATATCTCTTTTCTGTAAGCTAAGTTACAGTTCAACAATAACACCAACCAGAGTAATATCTAAACCCGAAACCCTGAAGTCTTTGTTTTGATATTCAAATTGTTAAGCAAACTTGAACCTACCAAGGCAGAAAAGTTAATATTTGCTTATGCTTAACTGAGTAAACTATGTTATCAAGTCCAGTGTAGAGGAAGAAAAATGTTATGAAGATGAGAGTGAGAGATGTTAAAGTCATCTGCATGCTTATTGAAGCATTATTTACCATAGGTAAGATATGGAACCAACCCAGATGCCCCTCAGTAGATGAATGGACCAATCAAACGTGGTATATATACACAATGGAATTCTATGCCTCCATCAGAAAGAATGACATTGCCCCATTTGTTAGGAAATGGAAAGACTTGGACAAAATTATATTGAGTGAAGTAAGCCAAGCCCAAAGAAATATAGGTCTCATGGTTTCCCTTATTTGCAATAACTAGTGTATGTCTGAGACAAGCAGAAATGGTCAGATAAGTTGATGTTAGGGGAAATGAACCCCAACATAAGCACTCAAATGGTTTTTCTTTCTTACTATTGTGTCTAACATATTCATAAGATATTTCTTTGTTGATTTGTATGTTATTTCCCCATATTTGACGTTGGTATAATTTGAGGAGAGGAAGGGCAAAACAAATTGTTTAAATAGGGATACAGGTGGACCCATTGCAACAATGAGATGTATAAGATATTAAGTTGAAAAATGAACTTTACAACTTTGGCGGGGGGAGAGGGGAGAAGGGACTGGGCTGGGGAAGGGGAGTGTCGAAGCAGGGATGGTAAGGGGAAACAAAGGACAAGGCAACAATGCATGATAAAAAATGTACTCATTACCTTGATCATGTAATTGTAACCCTTCTGTACGGTATTTTCACAAAAAAAACCTTATCAATTAAAAAAATATCCAGCAACACTGATGTCTACTTCGGTCTATTTTGAATTTCTTAGAGGTAGACATGACAGGTATAGCAAATAAATCTTAACATTATCAAGTTAAGTGACCCTGTTTGACAGGAAAATTGCATTTCGTTTTTACCTATGTTACCTCCTTATTTTTACTGTTATTATAAAGGTGATATACATAAGGGTTACAGTTACATAAGTCTGGTAAAGAGTATATTTCTTTTTGGACAATTTCATTTCTTCCATGTATGTATTTTTATTTTTGTTAAGTAATTGTAAAAGGGGGTTACCATTCAACAAATAATTAAGTACAATGCATCTTGATTAATAACATTTTTCATTCTTTGTGTGTTTCCATA
Organism: Dipodomys spectabilis; assembly: GCF_019054845.1. Taxonomy (NCBI): domain Eukaryota; kingdom Metazoa; phylum Chordata; class Mammalia; order Rodentia; family Heteromyidae; genus Dipodomys; species Dipodomys spectabilis. The sequence goes on along the minus strand of NW_024871692.1, from coordinate 7,734 downwards.
CAACCTTGACCTTCCCTAAGTAAATATAGCAGCTTAATTGGTATGCTATTTACAGACAATAGCATTTATTTATCTATCTGAAGTGGTTTTAGAAATTCTGAAATGTCCCCACATTTGAAAAAATATCTAATTTTATATTCTTTCAACAACTCTAAAGTGGTAGATAACCTATGCCTGTTTATAGTACTTCTTCATTCTCATTATCTGTAAATTTCCCTTTTCTCATTAATTCATAGAAATAAGATCACACTCTACTCTTCTAAGATTGACTTCCTTCATGAAGCACAAGCTCTGAGTTGTTCTCAATGCATTATTTTTTAAATTCTGTTTACCACAAAGTCTTTAGACATGGACAAAATTTGGACAAATTTTCCCCCTTTATAAGAAGAATTGCCTTCTTTCCAGTTTCCAATATTTTATTTTTAATTTCCACCAGCAGCTCACTAGAGCTACCTTTATTTTCCACATTTCTACCACTATTTAGAACATACTACTTCACTAACCTCTCTGAAGTTTTAGACGTTCTATCCAGATTTCTCCTTCTTAAACTTTACCTGCCTTATCATTCTTGATTATATTGGCGTTTCCTAGCCTCCTCCAAAGTTCTTATGCTTCTTCTCATCAGCTATCTTAGACATTCTTCTAAAGGTTCAATTATTTGTTACACCACTGCTCTACTTTTACATTCCAGTTTCTGTCGTAACCATTTGTGCTATTGTAAATGAGTAGTTAGTTTAGAGAAGATAACTTATAATTAGAAAGACATAATGGCTCACAGTTATACACTGTAGGCAGCCAAATATCAAAGTATGGGCAACTGTTAAGGGCATCATCTGTTGGTGAAATACATCATGTGACAGGAGAGTAAGAGAGAGGACAAGAACTTGTGCACTTACTCCAGTAACCATAGCATTAGTCTATGCAGGAGTGTGTGATGCTTATTATTTGTTTATTTGGGTTTTATGACATAAATATACCACAATACCCTCATTTTCTAATTCCAACCTAACAGTAATGCATTTCTGTTGATATTTTGAGAAGCGATACACATTCAAATTCTTGTAACATCCCAAAATAAACAGGATTAGTAGAAAAGAAGATGTATTCATCATTAAAAAAAATTAGAAATTCTGAGAGAGAGTCTCATTGCAAGAAAGCAGGACAGAACTCATATTAACTAAATGAGATTTACAAAGACTTAACTGCTGTCTTCCATAGTATAATAAGAGAAAGAGGAGGAAAAAAATCACAGTTGGCAAAGGGTTAATAGGAACTGAAATAATAGGAATTGAAGTAACTCCAACATTATAAAAATAATTTTTATATCATGACAAGAGAACAGATTCAACTATAAAACACTTCTATAAGACTGGGAAACTCTAATTATTCTCCAGGAGGGGGCCAGTATTAAATGAGATAAAGTAGATTTTACTGGTATAAGGGATATGTGTAACTCCTACACAGTTGTTAGGAATTCACCTTAGCTGGGAAGATCTCAATTGTTACAGATTGAAATTATTTATTAAAAGAGTGATCTCTGAACCAGATAAAGTCTTAAGTTCTTACACCATTAGTACAGAAAAGAGTGTAAAAAAGGAGAAAATATTAATCTGACTTTTCCAGTTGGACCTTTAGCAATACAAAGGCTTTTCCTGATGAAAAGTCTGTCTTTCCTTCAAAGCTGAAAAATCAAGGCCAGGATGTGTTAGTTATGTGAGAAGATAAAATGATCTGGATTTTGTCTTTAGACCAATAGAGACTCTCAAGTTCATGTAGGATTGTGTTGTTATTGGCAACATGAAGATTAGTGCTTCTCATCTTATATCTTAACAAACTTATATTGCACTTCTCTACCATATTTAAAAATAATTCAGAATGAGTCATTAACTTAGGTCAATTTTCTGCCTTCATTCATTTAGTAGATACTAAAGAAACACAACTTGTGGGTTCTACCATGCAAAACTGCTAAAGGCTGGGCTACAATACAGGGGCCTCTGATGCTCTTACCCCTTGCGAACACTAGAAAAGGTATCACAAAAGAGGATGTACTTATAAACCCAAGATAATTTTCCAAACAAAATATTATAGAGAAGTAAAGTCAGGAAAATAGAAAATATTATTCAGTGGTATTGTATATGTAGGACTAGAATATATTTTCCTCATGTGTAAAATAAAGGTCATGAGTGAAAATGAGATACTGACATCAGCTTACTCTGCCCAGACACAATCACACAATCACTATGGATTGTCTGGATTAACACATGAAATACATCTGGAAAGCTATCCATTCTTCCCATTCTTCAATATGATTATTTCCATGGGGTGTGTCTTACTAAAGTGTGTGTTTTATTCAAATGTGAAACTGTGCACGTACATACCTATTTATAGATATTTAATTATGAGTAGCCATAAGGCTTACAATGAGATCCACTCTCAAAATGGGAATCAGTATCTGGTGCCTTAGTTTTCTTATAAGGAAGAAATAAATTTCTGATTGGTGAGTCACAACTCACTGTTATTCTCAGATTGTTGCTATTCAAGAATGATATATTTGGTGGGGGGAGGGATTATGGGTTTGGGTGCTCATATTGCCAGCACGCATTACCCCCTTTCCAGGTCGTACATCTCCTCTCTCCCAGATATATTGTCAAAATAATGGGGTTATGGAAATGTGTAGTGGACATCCTAATGTTTAAAACCCAGAGCTGACACATCAGCTCTACATGTGTCAGAGAGAAGAAATGTGGATAGAATGATGTGGGCATGATAAAAGTCTTCTAGCTTACCCATCCAAATTCAAAAGTCTGTTCTAATGATGTGCTTAAAGTTTTAGGTCAATGAAAATATTTTGGGTTTATTCAGCTGTGGACTAAAGTCCTTAAAATTGTATTTAATGACTAACTCATCTTTACATACTAGTAAGACATGCAAGAAAAATTTCAGCAATTACTCCCCAGGTTGGGAGGTAATAAACCATCACAATGGCACTCTACTTTTGATACTTCAGACGCTTCTTCCCAAAAAACACATGTTCACATGGATCAAAACATTTTTTACAGTAAAAGTTACTTTCATATGAAATAACAGGCCATGGATTATGTATAACATTTCCTTTTAAACTGTAATTATCTTTGGCTTCTCAATTAACTTCCTTAACCATTTCACCAGTGACTCTTCATTGTTTTCTCTGTTAATTGTTCTATAAAGATGGAAAATTTCTTCATGTTTTTGTGGGGGTCGGGTCGTGGGGTCTGAACTCTGGGCCTGGGCACTATCCCTCAGCTCTTCAGCTCAAGGTGAGTGCTCTACCACTTGAGCCACAGCGCCACTTCCAGCCTTTTTGGTTCTGCTTATGTGGTGCTGAGGAATCGAACCCAGGGCCTCATTCATGCAAGGAAAGTGCTCTACCACTGAGCCACCTTCCCAGCCCTCTTCATTTTTTTAAATCCTGTAACTCTCTACTAATGATTTTTTATTCCTCCTCTGCTCTCCTTTATCCTCTTCCATCACATCATTGCAGCATCTCACATCTTTATTATTTTCCAGAGTAACATAGAAACTTCAAAATCTTCTTGAGTGACCCTTTAGAGCTCCTTAAATTGATCAGTATAGGGAGATATCTACTTACTGTTGATCTGCATTTTGCCCTTATCTCAGAATATTCCCTTTTAAGTCTGGATTTTGTTTCTTGTCCTATAACTTTGCTTTTTCAGTTGCTTCGTTGTTAACAGGGATTGAACTCAGGATCTTACACTTGCTAGGCAGGTGCTGTACTGATCAGCAGTGCTATCAGTTCCCATCCCATCTCTGTTAGCAGAAAACTTTCTCAGAGTCTTAGCTATGGTATGTGGTAACAGTGCAAAGCATTCTGAATGGTATGATTTCCTTCCTTTTCTTTACTATACTTTGCTTTGTTTCTCCTGTCTTTTGGTGATAGTAAATTCCCTTTTATTTTCATTAGTGCTGGATTGTAGGAAACTATCTATCAGAATGCTTCAGCTTATCTATACATTGTGAACAGTAAAATAAGTTAGTAAGTAAGTAAAAAAATCATACTATCAGGGCTCATTTCTGCCAATCCTAACCCTTCTCACTTGATCCTTCCATTCACCAGCCTTATAGTCTAGTTTCTACCTATTTGTCTCCTACTCAACCCACTGTCCTGGATCCTCCAGCCACATTCTATCTATGCAGGGTATAGTTTCTGATATTGATCAAATTTTACAAAGTAGTATTTATAATATCCTGAATGGAAAGCATAAAATCTGTAAGCCAGGCACAAAGAAACATAGGTCCCATGGTTTCCATTATTTGCAATTACTAGGATATGTCTGAGACAAGCAGAAATGGTCAGGTAAGTTGATGTTAAACGAAATGAACCCCAGATAAGGACTCAAATATTTTTCCTTTCTTGCTTTTTTTTCTAACATATTTATAAGATATTTCTTTGTTGCTTTGTATGCCCATTCCCCATGGTTTAACCCCTGTTTTCACTGTATTTGATGTTGGTATAATTTGTAGAGGGGGAGGGAAAAAAACAAATCGTTTACAGATGGACCCATTGCAACAATGAGATGTACAAGACGTTATGTCAAAAAACAAACTATACAACTTTGGCAGGGGCAGGTTGGGGGGCGGGCTGATGGGAAGGGGAAACAAAGGAGGAGGCAACAATGCTTGATAAGAAATGTACTCATTACCTTGCTGATGTAATTGTAACCCCTCCGTAAGGTATCTTCACAATTTAAAAAAAATCTGTGGCAGTCTTATTCTCTTGAGTTGATGCCTTAGGGAAATTCTTAAAGGAAGTCAGTTGTGAATCTTAGTGTAGTTCACTGCATGATGTAAGCTGATTTTTTCTTATTAGTTTCAGGCATTTTGTCTGTTTTTTGGCTTTCAGTAGTTTGTTATATCTGCTAGTAAAATGTATGGATATTTATATATATTTTATGAGGTCTTTGTAGACCATCTTAGAGATTAACACTATAGTTTTCAATGGTTGTTTCTTCAAATCTTTTTCATGCTCTCTCTTCTTTTTTTATCTTCTTATCTTACCCACAGGTTGCTCAAGAATAATCTACTCTCATTTTACCCTTTTTCAGATCAGTCTCAGCCATATTTTAAATTTGCTAATTATTTCTTCTGTCAAGAAGCCCATTGAGCCCTGGCAGTGATTTTTCATTCTAGTTCTGGTCCAATTCGACTTCTAGATTTTTCACCTGATTCCTTTTTATATAATTGCTATTCATTTTATGACTCATGTCACCAAAATTTCAGTTAAATCATCAGTGTGGTTTTCTTTTACTTTGGAAATATTGAAAACGGCTGCTTTGAAAACTTTCTTCTAAGTTCTATCTTTTGGGCTCTCTGGGAAATATCTCAACAATAAAGAAACAAGCAATCATGTAGATTAGAGAGTGGCTTTGGAGATAAGTAAGTAATCATAACACCATCCATACTAGTGTTAAATGTAAGTGTACTGTGTTTGTGGAGAAACTTTTGTAAAACATATAAGTAATTTCTAAGATTAAAAAATCAACTCAAAACTTTTTCCTGTGACTCCCTTTACACATTTTCTATACTACTTTTCAAGTAGTCCTATAATCAAATATTATACGTTTCAGAGATGTCTTATTTTGGATCAGTCAGACCTACAAAGAGTTGGGGAGGTGGGGAGGAAAATGATGGCAAGGGAAAAATAAAGGAGGGGGTAACAATGCTCCATAGGAAATGTACTCATTACCTTACTCATGTAACTGTAACTCCTCCCTAATTGAAACAGCTTTCCAGGTATTGTGGCTTGTGCCTATAATGCAAGCTACTTAGGTGATCAAGATTTGAAGGATCATGATTTTAGATCATGAGAAAAAATTATTTTAACACCCTTCTCAACCAGTAGTTAGGAATAGTAGTGTGCCTGCCTTCTCAGTTACATCAATAAATGTGAAAAAGAATAATTACAATATAGGCACATGCTAGGCAGAAGGCTAACCCTCATCACTAAATAAGCAATGCAACATTTTTTTTTAAAAAAGCTGAATATGTGGTTTTGAGTTAGAGCATCTATTTAGCAAGTGCAAAACACAGCCTCATTGCTTCCCCAAAAAGGGGAAAAAACCCTGAAAAGGTACAAAATGTATGATATAACAGACATCAAGCACAAGCTACCACTAACAATTTTTCTAGGCTGGACTTGAGTATTAATTTTCATATCTCTGCTTTTGAAGTAGCTGGGATTACAGAAATGAGCAAACTTGTCCAGCCAATGTAAACACATTTTGATACATCCTTTACCTCAAATTTGTGATTGTGTAATGGCTACAGAATATTGACCTAGGGCAGGAGAGAGATGGGGGAAATTTATGGACATTGTAGATTTATTTACTAACTGCTCTGAGAGCTTAATATTCCTATGTTTGTTTCTATTTAAAAATTAACATAAAAACCCTAGATTCTCTTATTTTCTTTACTTTTTTGAAGACATTTCTTCTCTCATGATGTTTATATTTTTGTGTATGTCTGTTTTAAGATATGTAAACATAAAGTGTATACATAATTATGGAAGTAGATTTAACTTTATGGAATTGTAAATTAGTTTACATACACAGAGGTAATTCTTTCTATTTTCATTATTTTACTTAACATTGTTACCCTCAAGCTTCTTTCTTACTTCCTATTTAGTCATACATACATGGAGTTCTTCAGCTAAACATTCATTTTTGTTTAATATTAGTGTCTTCTCTCCAGAATTTTCAGCTTTATAAGTTCTGGTAAACAGCGTTGAATGCACAACTCAACTTCTACTCCTGATCATTTCCAGCAATGGAGTCATGGAAACAGTACTTGATAATGTGACCAAAATTAATTGTTGAAGGTTGAGTAAAGGCTACCAGCAGCATTTTGTACTTCTAGCCAAAGATTATTTGAAAACGCTCTCCTGCCGGCCTTGTTTTCCTAACATGTTTGGTTTTATATAATGAAAAAAAATAAAGGCAGTAAAACAGATTGACTTACTACACACTTGAATTAGCTCTGCTTTCTCAAATCCGTGTTTTACTCCCCAAAGAAAGGATGAATTCTAGAGGTAAAAACTAAGAAAACTTAGACTAGTAATATTGCTTTCACCAAAAAGGCATTTAAATTCTCTGCTATTTGTATTTAGATTAGAAAACATCCCTCTAAAATGTCAGTGAGCATATCTTCTAATTGCATTTACTGAAGCATCCTTAGCAATATTAAACATATCTCATCATAATATTTTATATTTATTATAAATATTCTAGATGAATTAGAACATACTAAATCATGTACTTGTAATCCGATATTGGAAACTATATGGTCAGATAGATACTGATTTATTGAGGCATGTCAGCCACAAAAATATCAAGTAATAATTTATGCAAGTAAATTCTAATCGTATTTCTTAAAAGATTCTGATGGGACATGAACAACTAATGACAAACTAATCTCTTTAACTAGAAGAGTCTCTGATGTTTTGAAACTAAGGAGATATTATATAAGACCTTCAACAAGGAAATATATAATTTAAATATTGAGGTTCCATGGTCCAAGTAAAATAAAAGAGTAGTTAAGTACATAGAGTAAAATTATTTTAATTATCATTTTATCTACTTGTTTCCATTTTAAGAAACATGGCGAGATTTTTCAAAAACACAGTTCAAAAATTTATTGATTTATAATCTACATATATGTTTGTGATATCACTTTTATTTT
>NW_024871691.1:0-26720 GCF_019054845.1 Dipodomys spectabilis | reverse complement strand
TATTGAGGCATGGGGGAGGATTCGGCTGGTAGGAGAGCATTATGGCTCCTGGACTAAAGTAATTAAAAAACCTAATAAACCCTATGTTGAATTTTTATCATGATTGACACTGCCCTTGGAACATACTGTTGTGGGAGAGGCTGCACTGCAACAACTACTGGGCATGTTGGCTTATGAAAATGTTAATGAGGACTGTAGATGAGCCCTATTGCCTATTAAAGAATCTGGGGATGTAAATACATATTAAAGGGCGTGTAAAGACATTACATCTGAATCCTGGCGTATGCAGTTGTTTGCTGAAACTGTGCCCACTACCTGGCATGCTTTACAAACCATTTAAACTAAAATGTTTTGGATGTGGTCAAACGGGACATACAAAGAAGAATTGTAAAAAGGCTACTGATGTTAACAAGAGATGACCAGGAATTTGCCCTAAATGTAAAAAGGAAAGCACTGGGCAAGAGTGTGTAGATAAAAAAAAATAGACAATAAAGGAATTCCTATAAAAATGCTTACCCTATGCAGGGAAACTCTCCATCTGGCCAGCCCTGGGACCCAGGATTAAAAACCGAGGACAGCCAATCATTTTTCTTCCTTTTCCCTGCCACAGCCCACAGAGCCGCAATGGACATGCCAATTCATTCATCTACTGAGAGGCATGTTGGTTTAAAACATGCTTGCATGTAATTATCAACTATGGTCATTCAAAAATGACAGATGTCACCTCCCCAGACATACTAAAATCATGATTTCTAAGTAAGATATTATTTTATGGTGGTACAAGTGTTGAGATATCTGGATGAGTCTAATGTGTATCTTGCACTGAATTAGGCAGGAAGATATCCAATATCATATAGGATAAAAAAATGGTAGTAAGAAGATATTCCCTTGTGAAAGATATAGGAGGCTGCCAGAAGTACGGAGAAATTCAGATAATTTTGAAGGATTTAGAAATGCAAGCTCAAGTATGTCTCTTTAAGTGGAAGGGCAAAAGAAGGGGAAGAGAAAAAAATAACTGAAAGCAGTTCATTGTCCCAATTTAGAGTATAAAAAGACATAACCTATAACTTCAAAGTTAAAGAGAGACCAATTTAATACCTCCCACTTAACTTAGATACATGCAAAATATTTACTTGGCTTTTTCCCCACTTTAATGCTCCAAAATAAATGAAGACTTATAAGAAACATTATGTGATTGTTGTTACTTCAACCTGAACAATAATTGTGATGAGTCCTCCTTTTCTCAGTATGCTCTTGGAAAATACTCCCTAAATTGATGATGTTGTGACTGATTAGAGAGTCAGCCCAACAGGTTTCTACTTGTATGATAATCCCAGAATAGTTAAATGCAGTTTTTTCTCAAGGTATCCAAGTATATTGTCTGACCCTGTACATTGAACACACCCTCACACCTGAGCACATTATTTGAAATTGTACACATTCTATTGGCACATTCTATTTTGTGCCTTTGTCTTTTTTGCATGTTCCTTTTGATTGCTCTATTTCCATTTCATTTGTATGAACTGCTAAGAACATTGTTCAGCTACCACTTCTTGTTTGCAAACATCCAGTAAATTTATGAAGGTACTTTGTCCATGTTAACCAATAAGGTAGTACTCACTCTCTGAGGAGAAAAGTTCCACAGTATAACTCTATGCCAGCATTAGAAGATGTAGAATTTAAGGCATTTTGAGACAAACAGTGATATTTGAATTGAAAGGCTTCTTAGGGACTTTTTCTTGGAGGTCATTAGTTTACCCAGGAGAAATATAAATATCCACACATTTTGGAGCTAATTAGTAAGTAACTGAATTAACACTACATCCTAGATGTTGTGTTATTACAAGTCACCATTGTATTATTGTTACATCAGAATCCTTCCCTACATGCATATGTGTATCAGAAAATGAAAGAAAGGCGTTAAAACAAAATGTCTTATCTCTTTAGGCATTTAGTCCTTATGATGTGGGTAATGTCTGAACTCTTCCATTCAATAAAAGCTTGAAGTTTATAAGAGCACTTCCCACATATAAGAATTTGTGCTAGGTTCATTGAAAGGGTTATTTCAGCATGGAGATATCCTTAACAAGAATTATATTTAAATAGAGTATATGGCAGTTATGACATATCAATAGCTATTGAGGCATTTTCTATTCTAAAGAAGAATCAATTTGCGGAGTCTTCAGTAACATCAGTAAAACTTTATGTTCAACCTATACTTGGTGTTACTTGTCCTGCATTTATAATGAATAGCCTGATAAGATGTCCAAACATATCTAATGATATTTCAGTAAAATCCCAAATTGATGTAGATATATGGGTCACTCATTGGAACTTTAGGGCAAATTAGGCTTGTCTGTGCTATAGTTCAATCCATAATCTCCTGGTTAAATAGTCTTCAAAAATATTCACAGACAGTTACATCTGTATAATACTTCTAAGGTCAGGATAAAAGCATTTGTTCCCAACATTTAAAATAACATGGATCTGTTGAATTCATGGATCTCGAATTTTATGGCTTCACATTTATATCTCAAATTTTCATCAATATGACTTACATCTCTACACTGTTCTTATTGAACTTGTCTATGTCCTTTTAGTTTTCAAATCCAAATAGCATATTTCCTTCAATGTCTCTGTAACAGTTTTGACCTTTTCTTTCTGCAAATTCTTTCCTTTCTTTACTTCTGTAAATCTGTTTTTATTACTTTCTTGTTTCCTTATCTCTTTCTTCCAATCTTGTCCACACTGGTGCTCACATAGCTACAATTATGTCATAACTTTTCTTTTCCTCTTCCCTTTAATAATGCCCCCAATTTTATCATTCTTTTTCATATTCATGGTCATGGATATTTTGATGATATCTAAACAGATCAACCTTTGCATCTGTTTAATATAAACTTTAGAACTATCAGAGAGTTTTTTCCCCTAAATCCATCATTTTCACCTGTAATCCTTATCAACAAGAATATCACTAACACATTTGCCTAGCCATAAATGTAGAACCCTTTAGATTTCTTCTTACCCTTCTACTCCCACCCATTATATAAGATGAACTATCAAGATTTTCTCAGTTTCTGTTACTAATTTGATTTCTTTTTCTTTTGTTTTTGTTGGTCGTGAGGCTGGAAATCTGGGCCTGTGTGCTGTCCCTGTGCTCTTCTGCTCAAGGCAAGCACTCTACCTCTTGAGCAACAGCACCACTTTCGGGTTTTCCAGTGGTTTTCTTTTTACTTTCCTAGCGAGTCCATTAAACTTCCCCCTTGAATTTGGTTGTCATGAATACCGAACTTCTATGTTAATGAGGACAAACTCTAATGTAAAACTTTGTCTCCAAAAACCTGTCCAAGAAGCTGTGATCACAAATATTTGGCTATACTTTTTTTCTTTTCTTTCTTTTTTAACCTTGAAAGTCTTCTTGTGTCTAAATTGCCCACAAAAATAAGTACTCCATCACTTTTTGGTACCACCCTTCTGTACATTTTATTTGTTAAATAATAACATCATCATAATCAAAGCATTTACAACATAAGTTAGAAAAAAGAGATCATTTTCATTTCTTAATATATAGGTAAAAAGATACACATATAATTAGGTAGTAAGTTATTGCTGTAAGACGACGGTCAGTACAAAATATGTATTTGACTTCTTAAATTGGTTATATTTTTAAGAAATATTCATGGAGTGATTTTGACCGACTTGACCCAATAGGTATTACTCTCTGGTTATTTCTGTGAAACTCAAGTTGGATAAACTCTTTCCGGGTTTCTCTTGAAAATAACTTTCTTTGTAAGATCTTATCTATTCACACTAAGATAATAAACCCCGTATTTTTAAGGTTTGAATATCCCATCATATTGACTGTAAATCAGTATTGTAGCTATACTTGTTAGATATATATTAAAAAAAACAAAAACATATGTCATCTCCAGATTTTGGATGCATTTGAAGTTGTTTTGCACATACAAAGGTTTCTTCATTAATAGTTCTTTTGTGGGAGTAACTATCGCAATTTTAACAAAGAAGGCTTTTCTAATATCTTAACCAATATAAATAACAACCCAGAGAGAGTCTTGCAATTTCAGAAAACCATTTAAATATTTTAGTAATATTTTATTTCATTGACTATACAGCTAAAGACATTTCTGAAATAAATATTGTTAAGATCTGAAAATGTAAGTGGGTATATAGGCTTTATTTTATAAATTAATAGCATCAATTTGATGTCAACTTTATCTAGATTATTCACATTATCATGTTACTTATGAACTGTTGAAATTAACTGTTAACTGAGTACTAATTTTACCTTACTTGAAAGAATATTTTAGTCAAATAGAATGCCATAATCATTTGTGAATTTGTAAATTAAATCTTCTACTTAAAAACAATTTTATAGTATCCTATAGAATATTAAATTACAAGCAAAAATATTTATTTTAAATCTAAATTCTTATTTAGCCAGGTCTACAAAGTCCTACATTAAATGAACTTTCCTATTTCTCTAGGCTTAAGCTTTTGTAATCCAACATTTCTTTGGAATCTAACAGAATGATGGTTGCTTTTTCAAATTCTTGGTTGGGAATCATGAGCTCTTTTGCATCTAGTAATATTCTGTAATGAAGGCGACATTTAAACACAACTGAGGATTAAATGAGTTGCATTTCAATAGGAAACTTGACTTCTCAAAACATATTGACAAAATTAGCCCAAACTTCCAACTGTGTATTCCTTTCTAGCTTATTTTTATTCCTTTCTTTGTTTGTTTTATTGAGACAAAATTATACTATCTAGTCCACTGAAAGTATCACTTCGTCATCCCACTCTCTAATCACCTGTCTTAGTCTGAGTGCTAGAATTCCTGGCTTGTATCACATTGTCCTACCATAGTTTTTGATTTATTTAATCTAGATACAGACTAGCAATTCTGAATTTCTCCAATAATATTTTCCGTTAGACTGATGGCTCAGATTGTTCATGTACTATTTTCAAAGATGTTCTAACATTTGACACAGGATATGAACATTTTCAGATGCAGTGAAGGGGTCTCTGATTCATTCCTCCCTGGATCTGATCCCTTTATTAATGATGACTTGACTTTCTTACTATCTCTGTTCCCACCTTTGTAATATTCTCAAGCTTTTTGGGGAAATTTCACTTGAGGACTTTCTAATATTAAAAATTATCACTTGATTTTATTCTTACTCAGGACATATTTTCTAACTTTTCTACATAATTTGACAGTTGTTCCATATGTGTGTTTGAACATATAAGTGCCTCTCTGTGTATGTGCATGTTTGTATGTATATATGTATGCAAAAACCTCAAGCTCTTCTTCAGCAATCTTGCTCATAACTAGTATTCCATCACTTGAGATATTCTTCTAATGCATCTTTTGGCTGGTTAATTATAGTGTCTCAAAGACTGTTTTGCCCAAGCTGGATGCAAACTAAATTTCCCAGACTCCTTTACATTCTTAAGTTTAATTTCTCCAGGGGTACCAACTTTTGAACTACAACCATTTTTGTGAGTGTAAAATCTAAGCTGTAGCCCAGATTTTTAACTCGAGTTCATATAAAGATAGATGAACATACACATTACTTATGCTGAGTATATACTGTTAGAAATGTGATCCTAAGGAGGTTTCAAGTGGTTCACACCTGTAATCCTAGCTAATTAGGAGGCTGAGATCTGAGGATTGCAGTTCAAATCCAGCATGAGTAGAAAAGTTTCTGAGGCATTTATCTCTAATTAACCACCATAAAACTGGCAGTGGTGTGGGGCTCAAAGGTAGAGAAAAAGTTTTGAGCTGAAGAATAGAGGGACAGGGCCCAGGCCTGTATTTCAGGCCCCACTACCATCAAGAAAAAAGAAAGAAAAGAAAAAGAAAAAGAAATGTGATCTTAGCCATTAGTTCATTGCTAGTATAATTCGTGCTCTCTCGACATGGCTTTTTTTCCAGTTAAGTCCATGGTCTTATATCTGAATTGCTTGGAACCAGAATTATTCTTCCATTCTACTTTTTACAAATTTGAATGATTAGCTATCATGATTTAGAGCTAGTAGAAGAAAGGGAGTAGTCTCATCCTTCATGTTCCACTTAGTAGTAATGCTTTCTCTATGTCACTCCCATAGATCTACATACTGGCCTTGGCTTTATTATTTCAAAGTTGTCTTATTTGCAGAGTCTTCTATGGCATATTGAACCATTATACTTAAATACAGAACTTCTCTTTCTCCTATTCCTATTGTTTCTCCTTCTGTTACCTTATGTACACTTGGGTAATACTACACAACACAAACACTGACAAAAATGTTTGTGAGAACCTTCTTCCCACTTAAACTAGGTCTTAATTTACAGAGCACTTAGGAAATTTGAACTTAATGTACTCCAGGACAATGTTTTTTTTTCATGTTTTTTATTGTGAAAATGATGGACAGAAGGGTTAGAGTTACATAAGTAAGTTAATGACTGCATTATCTAACGAGCATTGTTACCTCCATTTTTGTCTTTCCCCTTCCATGCCTTTTTTCCCCACCACCCTTACTCTCCCCTCCTACCCCCAAGTTGTAAAGTTCGTTTCAATATAGTGTTTTGTTCATCTCATTGTTAAAACAGGTATTACTGTATCCTTGTTTCACAATTTTATTTCCCTTCTCCTCCCACATTAGAAAAATGTATGTGCAAGGTCACCAATATCAAACAGTGGAAACGGGTTATACCATGGAGGAAGAAAATAGAAGAGAAACAAAAAAACCACATAATATATGTTAGATACATTAAAAATAATAGTAAGAAAGAAAAAAACAAGTTGTGTCCCTATTTGGGGGATCATTTCACTTAACATAGTCTTATATGGCCATATGTACATGGATAATCTTTTATAAGCCATGTAAATTCCATATTTTCTCGTTACTAAGTTGTCTCTGAAACACGTGTTACCTCATGCCCAAAGATGTCTTTGTGCTATTTCAATGAATCCAGAAAGCATTCACTTTGCCTGGAGCAGCAATGTAGATTGTTACTGGAATTAATTGGAAGGAACAGTTACAGTAAGTAGAAACTGAATCCAGGAGAGAAATTGAGTATAGAGAAATGACAAAGTTCAAGTTAATTTGTGCTGTCCTTTTACTGTACAAGAAAGTGATCCAAGGTTTGAAGGAAACTCTGTCCCTGACTTTTTCGAGTGTTCTCTTTACTCCTAAAACTTTCTGTGGACCTCTGGTTTAGGGTATTAAAAAAGGAAACAATATGACATTTGAAGGCCAGCATAGAAAAATGGAAATAACATTGTTGTACAATGTTCTACTGCAAAGAAACAAAGACACGGAGGTTTTTAAATGTCTTATGCATGGATATTAAACTCCTGAAATGATTCTCTTGTTGTAAAAGTCAGATATCCATTCCTTTATTCTGGTCCTGAGTTTGCCATATCAATAAGGATTCCAAAAAGCAGGATCCAGTGAGTATGATCAGCAAAAGAAGCATCTTTTCAAACCAGTGCTTTAAGGATGGTCCCAAAGAAATATGTGGGGTTTTTTTGTTTGCTTGTTTGTTTCTTTAATTTGTGCTGCTTCTGGGGCTTGAACTCAGAGCCTGGACCCTGTCCCTGAACAATTGTCTTTCCTGCTCACCTGCCCCAAAGTTAGTACACTACTGCTTGAGACAAAGTCCACTTCCGGACTTTTTGGTGTTTAATTAGAGATAAGAATTTGACAGATTCTCCTGCCTGGGTTGGCTTTGAACTGAGATAGTAAGAAAGCTAAGTGACATCAACTTTATGGACTTCTCTTTAGAACCAAGAAATATTAGATGAAGGTTATTATAAAGGTAATATTTGACAATTTTTAAAAGAAGAGAATACATCCAGCAAAGAAGCCATAACTTAAATAATTCAGCAAAAGTAGGTGCACTGAATCATATTGGAAAACTTTTTCTGCTTGGGAAGATTACTATTGACTTCGTAGTTCCTTTTGGGGAAACTTAAAGTGTATTTGACTTTTTTGGTTGGTCGTGGGGCTTGAACTCTGATCCTGGGCACTGTTCTCAGCTCTTGAGCTCAAATTGAGTGCTCTACCAGTTTAGATACAGCACTACTTCCTGGTTTCTGATGGCTAATTGAAGATAATTGTCTCATGGACTTTCCTGACCAGGCTAGCTTTGAACCACAATCCTCTGGTCTCAACCTCTTGAGTAGCTAGGATGACATGTGTGAGCCACCAGCACTGGGCTCATATTTGTATTTATGTGCACTTAGTGACACTGTAGACAAACAATGGAAATTTGAAACAAATGATGGCATTTCAGCTTTTCAGAAAATTTGAGGTAGCAATAAATATGTCCTCCTTTTCCATGTTGTTACATTAATGACTCACGAACTATTGGACTCTTACTTTAGCATCCTCTGATGTCTGACGGTGGACTTAGTATAAATAATTGTTAGTAGTTAGTATTGTTAGTATAAATTGTTAGTATAATTGTTAGCTCTCTCTTTCCCACCTCTTTCCCTGGTGCTCTCTTTTCTAACTCTTTTCTCTCTTTTCTAGCTCTTTTATCTTTCCCAGCTCTCTCTCTTTCCCAGATATCCCAGCAATCTTTCCCAGGCCTTTCCCCACCACGTGGAGGACCAATATGGCCTGGTGCCAGCCGGAACGAAGAATAAACCTACTCCTTACCTGAATACCACGTGAATGGTGCTGTTCTTACTCAGCTACCTCATTTAAAAAAAAAAAAAAAACTAACAATTATCATTTATTTCTTCCATCTGGATTTATTCCTTCACTTCTATCACAACTATTAATTAGCTAGTGACCTTTTGGTGCCATATCGACCAAAAAGATTTCCAATTCTCACTTAGACTACCCTTCTCATTGTGATTAGCAGTGACCACTCAAAAGCCTAGAATCTTTGAATTTCCAGGATTAATCTTCACCTGATATCTAAGCACATTCCTGACATTAATTGCCATGACTTACTAACAAAATGTTTTTTTTTTCTCAACATAGCCTTCTAACATAGGTAAAGTACATGAATTAAGAACTATTGTTAAGTCATTATTGGAAGGAGCAATTATATATTCAAATATAGGTTCTTTATTTGGCATTTACTAGCTAAAAATTTTTTTGCCAGTCCTGGGGCTTGAACTCAGGGCCAGGGAACCCTTCCTGGGATTTTTTCTTTTTTTTTCTTTTTTTTTTTTTTTTTTTCGTTTAAGGCTTTCACACTACCACTTGAGGCACAGCACCACTTCCTTTTTTGTTTATGTGGTACTGAGGAATTGAACCCAGGATTTCTTGCATTCTAAGCAATCACTGTACCATGAAGCCACATTCCCAGAGCCCTAAATGACTTTCTTAATATGGCATTGCTTTTTCATTCCATTACTATGTATTATATTTTAGGCTAGGTGGTAGAAAAGCAAGTGGAAAACAATACTAAGTCCAGTAAGGCTGACATTCCTATCACATCCCTAAAGAATTACACTGTTAAGACTTACAGGTCTCATAGGGATGTTGCATGTTACATTATTATATAAAAATACATAAAAAGACATCCCCAACATCCATAATATTCTACTTACACTTTCAAGTTCAAGAGCCAAAAATCTAAGCCTTTTTATTGATTGGGTGTATTTCCTAGGAAGGAAGAAGGAGAATGTGGAAGGTGATTTTGGAAAAATATGTATATTGGCTCCCAGTCCAATTTTTTGCACTTTTAAAGTATGCTACTGATGAACTCCCACATCTACTTTAATATGCTGTCTGCACAAGATGAAGATAAATGAAGACATTTATTCTGGTGGATAGTAACATATATTATCAAAATCCAGATCTGGAAAAAAAGTTACCAATATAAAGTATTGTCTATAAAATGGTTTCATGTACTAGCAGAACAAAATTTAGTATTGAAATGATTAGTCCAGCTTGCTTTGAGATTTTATGCTGTCTCAGTATTAAGATGTTCTCTAATTCCAGTAACATGGAAGCACAAAAGACATGATTTGAAGATCTCAGTAGTTTTAGAAACAAAGGAACATAATGATTTCCTTCCTGCAGAGACATGTGATGGCAAGTATGACTGATTGTATTATAGTTCTCTTCTTTTTCCTCTTTATCTCAAATATTGCATATCTTGGCATAATAGTCTGTCCTGCATCAGCTTCCTGTAGGTGAGATTTACCTCTACACTACATTGTCAAGATGGGTCACGTGACTTACTTCGGCTTACAAAAATGAACCAGAAGTGGTCAAAGGCTATGTCTAGGGGAAGATTTCTATCCCATTGTCTGTGTCTAAGAGCTAACTTCCTTTCCCTTCCTTATAAAAATAGCATATTTCCAGAGGGAATCTTTTTTCAACTTATATACTGGAAGAATATAACATGTAAAATTGAAGCAAAACTCAAACACAGCAAGAATTAAGTGAATATTAGAATGTGATATTAATATGTTAGTTTTTTACCTTTCTTGTATGACTACAGCACATCAGAATTTTAGAAATACTAAACAAGTACTAAACAAATAGATAACACTTCCTGTTTGATGCTATTACATTTTTTAAATAAATAAGCATTCTCTATGTGATCACTTGAGGGGTTAACTTTTTCTATAAATGTGTTTAATCACTCTAGCGCACTGTATCTAACATCCACAATCATTATCCAGACCTTGTGATTGAGATGAGGAAGAAAAAATTATCTAGATTTCTCGCTTCTTTTTTCCTCTTCTCCTTTTTCTAGTGAGAATTCTCATCCTTTCTCCAAATTCTCCTATTAATAAAGAAAGAATGACACATTGTGGATATCAAGCAAAATGCTTCAAAGCCAGATTTTTATTCTTTCAGCAATATATGAAATAAATCAGAGTGGCTCAAGGAAGAAGAAAAGCATGATTTTTCCCTTTCTGGCTTCAACAATAGAGTCTGAACACGACTCTAAACATCTAATAAACAATTTTCCTTGACTAATTTTTTAAAAATATTGTTTTTTAATAAATAATAATTTTAACAATTAAAAATTTTAAAATATATAGTAATTTGTTGTTTGCTTTTAGTAGGCATTAAATAAGACTGCATTAACATTGTGTGAGTTGAGAGGCTAAATTTTATCAGAATCCAAACAAAATGAAAAATATATGATGTTAAGAAAATAGTTTTCCGGTACATTTTCAACATGCCATACACACAGGGACATTTTTTTCTTTTTTTTCTCTCCACACTTCAATAAGCAGTTCATATAATTCAAATACTGTGTTTCTTTCAGAAATAGATTACACATAAACAAGTTAAAAGAAGAGAACCAGTATTGTTGGTGCATTCGTTTTTTGTTTTTTGAACAAGGAACATGGTCTGTCTTTAATCAAAGTGCTTCTCTACAACAATACATCCGAAGCATCAATTCAAACTCATCATGTTACCTGTCAAAGCTTCAGGCAATGCCGTGGGGAGGTTCCAAAAGCTCGTCAGTGGAACCTGTCATAGCTTCCAGTCGGCCCTCTTATTAATGCCTCCCTAGTAGTGGAATTTATATCACAAAGCTGAGAACACATTCTAATCAGGGTTTTCCCTCTGGAAAAGCTATAAAGTACTTACTCTGGTGAAAGCAACAAATATACATTTGTGATATATCTCTACGCCATGTCTTTTCTCTATTATTGACAGTTTGGTTAACCCTAGGTATTATGGGATGCTTACCACTTTGTAACCGCTAGCCACTGTAGTACCCATCTTCACGTCTTCAGTTACAGCCATAAAAAATGTCTCTAGCTAAGTGTGGTGGTACATGCCTGTAATCTCAGTATGTGAGAGGCTGAACCAAGAAGATCATGATTTTGAAGTCAGCTACAGACAGAATAGCTAGACCTTAGTGAAGTAAGCCAGACCCAAAGAAACACAGGATGCATAGTTTCCTTCATTTGTAATAATTAGAATATGCCTACAAATCTACAAGTAAACCCAATGGATAGTAAAAGACAAATAATTATACCTGGACATGATTAACTAAACAGCACTCTAAACATTCACACAGTGAGATCAAAGGAGGATATTTTGAAGAGAGGATCACAATGGTTTAATAGTTATGTGCTGTGCACGTGATCATATAAAATGATGCTTATCAAAATAAACTCCAAGAAATGGGAGCAAGAGGGATTTTTATTGTACTGTTTCCAGTTCTTTTTCTAACCTTTCTTCTTTGCTTTGTTCTTGAGTTTATTCCTTTTTTTATTTCTGTGCCCTTTGTCTTGTATGTAACTTTGTCTGATTTGGGGAAGGGAAAGAGAAAGGATGAACCAATTCAGCAGCGAAACCCACTAGACACTGTGCTGGAAATGAGCTATACAACTTGTGGGGAGAGGGAGGCTAAGAGAGGAAAAACTGGGAGAGAATAAGGGAGGGCTGACACTGTCCAAAAGGAAATGTGCTCATTACCTGACTTATGTAACCGCAACCCCTTTGTACATCACCTTTACAATATTTTTTTAAAAAAACTTAAAAAGAAACAAAAATAAATGTCTCCAGACATTGGCAGATGCTAGTTGGGGACAACACTCATATCTGTCAGCACTGAAAGTTTCTTCATTGTTGGTGCATTCTTTAAAAATAGCAGTCAAATAACTATTAACCATAATTCCAAAATAATAACAATCAAATGCTCTTGAAAAGAGAAGATTGTAAACAGAATATACAAAAAGTGATAGTGCCAGAACTGCTTCAGGAGCTGCTGTCTGATATTTAAGATTTCTAGTACATGATAATGTTTTAATCAGGATTAAATCCTTTCAGGAACCAAATTTTTTCTAGTTATATTTTATTGAAAAAATATGTTGTTCAAAAGTAATGAAAGGGTAGCAGCTTATAACCTGTAGAAAAAATGCTTACACACTCATTGTGGTAGACAGTAAAATACCTTCCCAAAATATCTACAGTCCCAAAATATCTAATCAATAAAATGTAGATTTACATTTTATGTATAAGTTTGTAAAATAATCACCTTTCATTACCCAAGGAACACAAATTTGATTAATTATCAGATGGGCAAAGTATACTCAAAAGTCCCAGCTGTAGTTCAAAAGGGACATCATTAGGTAAGAATCATCAGAAAGATGTGAAGATGCTACATTAGAAGATTAAGGAAAAGACAAGAACAAAAATACTGAAGTTTCTGGAAAGCGGAAAAGGAAGTAAATGCCTTTTCCACTAGAATCACCTGAAAAAATATTTTAGCTCTGTAGAAGGCTCAATTTTAATCTAGTGAGACTTATTTTAGATTTCTGTCCTTTAGAAATGTAAATGATAAATACGGATTATTCATGACTATTATCTTGTAGAAATATTATACAGCAGATTTGGTGTAGTAAGCTAACTCAACTACAGCCTTTTCCTGATGCAACTACAAGGGTACCATGTATCCTAGTTTCTGAGAATAAGGAAAAGTTGCCACCAGCTTTGTACACCTGTATGATGTACATACTACTAAGGTCCTTGCATTAATGAAGTCTTGAATTCCTAAATAATATTTAAATAAGAAGATCCCTATCTTCATTTTCATATTTGGGGATCACTAAGTACCAATGTTATGTAGAAGGCTAGGGTAAGACTATAGAAATGATATCTGTCTCCTGTTATTATAAAGATAATTTATGTTATTTTGATTTACAGTTTCTAAGGTAATAAAAAAAAGGTAAAACCGAAACAGTAACTCAATCTTCTCTCCTTCCGATCTTTCCAACAGAAATTAGAGAATCCAGTAAAGATAAGCAATCCCAGGATGGTATAGGATGTTATAGGATCACCAGATGGTGAAAAAGAAGTTAACCAAAATAGGTCCCATGGAACAATGGGGGAAAAAATCTACATCTACAGATTGTGATATAGCTAGAAAATAGCTTGCACTATGCTAAGTCTTTGACATTTTAGCTACTTTCATCTCTTAGGAAATGACTTTATTAATACTCAAGGGTTTGTAGCTTATAACCCAGCAACAAATCATGCTTCTAAATATAATCAAGCATGATACTAAGAGTAACCAAGGCTACTTGTATTGCTATAGCTGATAAAGAAGAATGATCTTGGGGAATAGTCAAAAAATCTTGAACTTTTTCATACCTTTCCTCTTCTCCAACATGAGAAGTCCTAGTCTAGATATGTAAAATTTCAATAAAGGATTTTTATTTTTTTTTATCATTCACACTAAAGCAAATACACTTTTCCTCTTTGCAAGCCTGACTTTGAACGAGTCAGACCCTCACCATTATTTTATACACAAACGTTTACTGCTTTGGCTTAGGTGTTTTCTTGCCTTTGCGTGTTGCTCTCTATTATTTTGGCAACTACATAGAGGTGTGATAACATAATTATGCTTTCTACTTAATAATGCTTTTTATTCTAACATTAAATATGTAATTAACACAATACAAGTCCTATGAAATTTGAAGGTTTTGATTTAAAGTTATATTTTCAAAATGTCTAATAGTTCCATTTTGGCAACTAAAATGAAAAACAGGAATGTTTTATCCTCAAGAATGTCATTATTTCATGTGCAAAAAAACTAAAATAAGTGTAATATTAATTTAGTGGAAATAAATCAAAGACTTATGCAATGCATCAATTCCATAGATTATGAGATGTATTGATAAAATTAATAAAACTTGTTTTAAGTATATTACTTAAGACATGAAGCAAGTGATAATTTTCTTTTCTAGGTGAAGTTGATATAGAAATCAAAGCCCAAAGATTCCAGAGTCCTGTGTGCTTGATACGTGGCATTTTACACATATGCTTGTCTCATCTCAAAGTTATTTCAAAATAACTGTGAACAGGAGTAGAATGAAAAGAATCACTCAAATGTTTACTTTTATTTTGTGACTAAATATGCCTTTTTATATCTCTTTATTTTATTTGAAAAATCTGGTAAATTTATTTAAGTCACACCAACAATAATGAGAAATAAACAGCCTGTCGCTCCTTAAAAGACAATCAATAAAAAAAGGAAACAACAAAGAAAAAAATGAACCTCATTTTGCACGTGGTCTTTTATATTGTGGTCCTTTGTACTTGTTGATTATGTGACTATCTCATGAGTCTGGGCTTGAATCACTAGGGAGGGCTACTAGAAGAAAATTTCAAAATCTAGAGCAGCTAACACAGCTGTGCAGTTGTTTGTGGGTTTCATTACAGTAGCAGCAGGGCATATGATATACAAAGGAAATGATTCCAGTGCTTTACAGTCCAGAATGTGATGAAAAGCGTACTTTTATCTTCTTAGATGAAATAAGAAGACCACACTTTAAAAGCTAACTAAACGATCAGCCCTTTAAATAACATTGCCAAGTTTTAGGCACTCCATATAATTCAAGTCCTTCATCTCCCCACAACCATTGCTGCCATTCACAATCATTGCTAAGGTGTATATCCAGTTCTTTTTGATATTTCAAATGCTTTATTAGCAATATAACAATAATATAAGTTGTTGAGAAAAGTTAGTTTGGAATCAGTAAACAAATCAGATTCAACTCTATAGCATAACCTTTAGGAAAAATGAATTAAGGATTATGGCATGTCCTTTGTAATTTAATATTAGACATTAGGGCAAAATGCCAGAAAAAAGACTCTGCAAGAAGGAAAGAGAAGTATTTGATACGATATATTAAAGATTAACTAGGGAAAAGTAATTTTACCTACAGTTTCTATTATATGATAACATACTTTTGTCTACTAATCAGAGAGACTCAAAAAGATTTTTAGTTATGATATGAAAAATGCATCATCATGAATGAATGAAATCACGGAGTGGATGGCTCATTATTCTCATTATTTTGAATTATCTGATGTTTTTGTTTGTGTGGAAGTATGAATGT
This sequence comes from Dipodomys spectabilis, assembly GCF_019054845.1. NCBI lineage: Eukaryota > Metazoa > Chordata > Mammalia > Rodentia > Heteromyidae > Dipodomys > Dipodomys spectabilis. Next base: position 10,869 of record NW_024871691.1, on the reverse strand, counting down.
ATTTTATGTCTGGGGAGGAAAGTTTGATTATTAGATCATTGTGTGATACCCAGTGTCAGGAACCTAACATGAGTCAGAGTGGTAAATATGTATGTGTGTGTGTGTGTGTGTCTGTGTGTGTGTGTGTGCCTGGAAGTCTATATTTAGAAAGAAGTATCTTATTTCCCTAAGGGTATATATATATATATATATAATTCTATTAGGTGTACTACATTAATGACAGCAGATAAAAGTAATAAACATTTGGGGGATTATGTTTATGTTCATATGATTGCATGAACAAGCTAAAAAATTATGTTTGGGGTATGAGTTTTATAGAAGGTAAGCTGAAAATATAAACAATTGGAATCTTGAGAAAGATATCAATGGCAATCATTTCAGTGTAGATCAATTTTAGACAACACTTGCAAAGGTATGTAATCCTATATGTAAATGCAACATTTATTGATTTTCCAAAGCTACACTATTATAGAAATTTGTAGGAAAACAAGTTAAATTATAAAAACACAAATGTAATATGATTATTCATTGCATAGTTTTACATTTATTTTCCTCAAGTAAAAATACCATTTATTTCTTCTGTATAGGAAGGAAAAACCTAAATATTACAGTTTGTGCCATATTTCACATTGGGAAGCTTTGCCTATATCAATAAGTTTATTTTTTTTATTTCTGTTTTCCTATTCATAATGCGTCTTCTCATAGTATTCTTCTAAGGACTTTTTCTTTCTCCCAGATTGGGGCTTAAACATAACTCATGATCTCAGTTTGCTTGCTAACAGTAATCAGTCTACCATTTGAATCATGCCTCCAGCCCAGAAATTTTTTAAGTTAATTGGTGTTAGAGCCTCATAAACTTTCCTACCAGGTGGAAAATCATTATCCCCCAAGTCTCATCCTTCTTAATCACTAGGATTATAAAGATGAGTCATGGACCCCAAGAATCGATGACTTTTCATGTCTTATAGATTCCACATGTTTGCTAGTAATTGTAATAGTAAACGACCACAGATTGGGTAGCATTAACACTGTAAATACATTGCCTCTGAGTTGGTGGAACTAGAAGTCCAAGATCAGAGTTGGCTTCTTCTGAGTCCTCTTTCCTTAGCATATTCAAGGCCTTCTGCATCTGTTGGAGGAGACTTCCACTTAAATGCTATCTTTGAGATTGTTTCAATATACAATCACTTTCTAATGCAGTGTGTTTTTGATAGTAAGATTTTAATGGGACCGTATTCAACACATAACATATTACTTAATGGACTGAAGAAAATCTCATAGGAAATTATTTGGTTTGGGCATGGAAGTTGTGGTTATACTATAAAAAATTAGCAAAGAGGTAAAGGTTTTATTAGAGCTTGTAACACCAGTATGAAGTCTTAACCTTAGACTTGCCACATTCTTACCTGGTACATACTTAAATTCCTAGCTGTACTGGAGGATTGAACCTAAAACCCTATACCTGTTAAACGGCATATCTACTACTGCCATACCTTCAGATTGTAATTGGATTGCTTATTTTGAGGTAGTATCAGTATGCCTGGGCCTGATTGGACTGTGGTCCTCCTAACACAAGCAAAAAATATTGCACCCAGCAAATGGTTAGAGTTTCTGAAATTTCTTTTTGTGTCTGTGCTTGCCAGTAACTGGAATTCTTTAATCTTTCTTTCCCAAGTAGATAAGATTAGAGGTCTGAGGCTCTTTATCCAGTAAAACTATACAATTTGAAAATATCTTGATATTGCCTATATTTGTGATTAATATATATAACTAACCATAATTTTCTCCCTCTTTTGTTTAGAACTCTGTGTTGAAAACATTGGCTTACTTGATATACATGGCTTTGTTTTGGATGAAATCCCATAAGAATCCAAAAAAATCTCCCAAATGTTTATGTTAAAAATCATGGAAAAGAAGGCTTCAGGTTAGAAAAAAACACTGATCCTTAAGTTATAAATGCAATATATATATATATAGTGTTAGTCAATGCTTTCTTAAGTATGAGAAGAGAAGGAACGCAGAAATGTGAAAGATGTCAGATATAATTTTGATAACCTACTAGGTCTCTGGGGAAATTCTGTAGTTGTCACTTCATGTTAACTTCCTTTCTTAAAGCTTGCTTTATTAAAACCCTGTGGGTTGGACTGATTGGTAACCTTCTTCAGGAAATGAGGCTGATTTTAGAAGTCTGATGGTATGGTAAATAAGGAATGATGAGAATGAGGACAGATATTGTCACAGAGTGAGCCATCCGCGTTCAACTGCTGAACAGCAAAACAAAGCTAAGTAACAAGTCTGGAAGGTATACAGATAGATACATATACACATAAATTTACATGCATGCTTGAAAAAGTAAATGTCCAGTAGAATATAGAGAAACTTGGCCTGACAATTGTTAAAATATATGAAACTGATTGCAGAAAAGGTACAGTAAAATATCAATAGTTTATCATAGATTTTGCATACATTTTTTAAAGGATAAAAATCTTCCTTCATTATATATTTACCCTTAGCATATTTTAAGTTTTTTTACATTGTAGTAGGAACATATATACAATGCTGAGAATTAGAATTACACACAATATTCAACATGGCTAGCACTGGTGGTTCAAGGTTGAATCTAAGCTAGTTAAGAGATTGAGATCTGAAGATTACAATTTGAAGCCAGCAGGAGTAGGAAAGATCATTAGATTCTTATCTCCAATTAACCAACCGGGCAAATGGATTTCCAGTTCAAATTATATGTAGATCACTGGCCTTGACCACAAAAGCACCATCCCAGCCCTGAGTTTAAGGATCAACAGAAACAAAAACACAAAATACAACATGGAGTTAGATATTTTATAATAAAGCACATTTTTATATACTCTACATTGTTAGAAATACTAGACTTCTGTGTTAGCTTTATAACCTTCCATAATAAGCGTTATTGTCCATATATTAAGCAGAAAGGCTTACTCAGATTTAAAAGTTTGAAGGTTTCTGTATATGTTCAGTTTGTTTTATTGCTTTGGGGAGCTGTGACAAGACAATGTCAAGGTGGGGAGTATGTCAAAGAGAAATGTTTTTGACTGAGAAAGATTAAAATATAGAAGAAGGAAGATGAGATTCTATGTACTCATAGGTTTCAGTCTAAAGAATTTAATCCCCAGCAGAACTACTCAAGTATTCTCCACAATCTGGGAGGAAATGGAAAGCCATTTTTCTTTCACACATTGGTCTTTCTGGGGCATACTAAAATCAAGTGGCAACATCTTCACCTATGGACAGAATATTACTCCATTATGATTTACAGAGTAAGTTTCCTGGCATATCATTTTTTTCTTCCTTTTTTTGGGGGAGTGATATAAATATTTTTTTCATAAAGGCAACCTTGTCTTAACCATTACCCACAAAATTTTTGCTGTCATAGAATCAGAGTTTTTTTTTTTTTATTAAATTAACACAATAGTTGGCTCATTTATGCCAACACAAAATATAAACACTAATGACATTTTTCACTGAACAACCACTCATAGAAAAATCATGAAATAATGAAGAACAAATCCATGTAAATTTTTTTCTGTGGGTCGTGGGACTTGAACTCTGGGCTGGGCCGGTGTTCAGCTCTTCAGCTCAAGGCTTCCACTGTACCACTTGAGCCACAGTGCTGTTTCTAGTTTTTAGGTGGTTTATTGGAGATAAGGGTCTCACAGTCTTTTCTGACCAGGCTAGCTTTCAACCAATATCCTCAGATCTCAGACTCCTGAGTAGCTAGGATTGCAGGCATGAACCACGAAGCCCAGATCCAAGTCAATTTTTAAAAAGCAAGCTTATTTAAACTTCTGGCTTTTTCCAAAAACGATCTTATTTTTTCAGCATTAGTTTATAACTATGAGTTATTTTTAGATATAACTCGGATTATTTTTAATAATATCAAGTATAATTTTATTATTACTCAGTATCTCACAAAAAATCCACTTTAATTGACTTTCCCCAAAGTCAATTATTACATACTATCTCACACTATTATTATTACATTCTATATTGCATATAGTGTGAAGTGAATCTAGTTTGGACAATTTCATATAAATTAGTAGATGCTTTTTTAGCATTATAAAGTCACATCTCTGGTCTTAAACAAAGGAAAGAAGATTTTAGAGTGAAAATCAAATATGAATGTGTAGTGTGTCCCAATTAAACCAAAAATTCTAAGTTAATACAGACAAAATTATTACCATTGGAAATAGTGAGGCAAGAGGAGGCAGAATTCAATCACGTCAAATAATGTCTCTGTTTTTCTGCTACCCCTTCCACTAACAAGAACTCCCGGGTTCCAGTTGTCACAAAACTTCAAATGTCTCTCTTAGAATTCTATGTGGAAAAGTTCTAAATCACTGATGCTTTTTCTACTTTCTGTTTTATGAAACAAAATATAGACACAAAACAATTAAAATAAATGTACACATATGTTGAAGTCACCACAGCTTGAAAAACAACCAAGAAATTGGAACTACCCCAGGAACAAAAACATGTTATGCTCAGTTTTTTTTTAAGTATGAAAACGTCAAATACATGTTAACTTGAGCAGAGATATAAGGATAACTGTATTTCAGAAATAAGTTGTGTTAATTTGTAATTAAATTCATCTGGATGAACCTAATATAGCAAATCCCTTGAATGGATCAAATTCTTTAAAACAAAGATAACTGTATGTGAAGTAAGATCTGCACATATTTAAAAGAAAAAAATATTACAGTATTAAATCACAAAAATCATGACATACTTAAAAAATTCAGAAATGCAACGAATAAGTCCAATAGTATCCATATAGAGAACTAAATCCTACTGATTTCACAGGAACAAAATATGCAAATAATAGAATCCTAGCAGTGTACCCGAGTGTACATAATTTTAAACTACTCCAAATTACACTGTAGAAGATTTAATGTGGGTTATCATAATGAAAGCATCAAAATATGATATAAATGAAATAAAAAATCTAATGAAAAGAGAGAATAGGAGTAGTTTCTGGAAAACACTGTTTTAATAAATGTTGGTCAATACCTTTCTAGTACTGACAAAATTGCATACCTACTTAGTTAGGTCCAAAAAAGACCCAAGTTACTCGAGCTGATTTGAAACTTTGGCAAAGTAGCAGGATACAACTGTTACAATATTACGGATTTGACTCTGGCACTGAATTCATTTCCTCTTTGATCTGACAAATGAATATATGAAAGAACATAACTTCTCCAACTAAATATCAAGACCTAACTAAACGTATAATCAGAAAAGTCATCATGCAAACCGTATTCCAAACTGGCATTTAAGAAAAATCAGTGATACGTATTTTGTATTTATTTTAGATGATTTTTCCATAAATCTTTTCCTTTAGCTTGCATTTTTAAAACATTGTGTTAAATGATGTATATCTTGGTAACTAATTTTGGATGACTTTTAAATTTAGTTCTGTATATAATGTCTCAATTCAGCTCCTAATCCATGAAATGATGTTGATTACAAAACAAATGCTAGTAACCACTTTTTATAATGCACAAAATTTCATAAGCATAATTTCAGTAAGCATAGGTTAACATTTTGATATCATGGTCTCATGACTGATGAGCTCTATCGGCATGAGTATAGTTGTACCTAGATTCCTCAGCCTCAATTTAACCACTGTTAAAACAAATGTTTATATCTTTGTCATCCATCAGTGTTAAACCTGAATATAAAGCCTAAGGAAAATGATAAGGTAAGAATTTAGTTTTTCAGGATATAAAGTAAACAGAAATGCAGCATAGAGTAACTCATTGATTTAAAGTCAAGTTATTTCTCCAAAACATTCTAAGCATTTCCTTACAATGTTTATTATTCTCAAGAAGGGAATGGGGAATGTGAGAAGAGGACTAACCAAGTATTGTCTTCGAATATACATAATTTGGATTTACCTCTTTATTTCATTATAGGCATTTTGGATAAAAACTTTTTGAATAATTGATTTCTAGGTCAGGTATAATATATCCTAGTTGCATATACCAAACTAAATTCAGAAAATGATATATAGTGATTGAGTAAAGAAAACATATTCAATAAATAGCAAAAAGTATATACCTATAGGGATAATATTTTGAAGAGTGCATTGAAAATATTCTAATATAATAATTAATTGGATTGAACAATTTCATATTGACAGCAATTAACTAGGATACTTTAATTTTAATTGGACAAGATAGTCTTTCTAATTGAGCAAAATCAATTTCTCCTTTTACTTTATTAGGGAAATAACTGAACAAAAATGGAAATTAACATATGAATCTACAACTGATGGAATGAATTTTTGTCTTTTTATTATCAAATATTAATTTCACAAGTTATTTTATTATGTTATACACATATCCATATAATGTATCTTGCTAAATTTTATTCATTTTATGAATTTCATTTCTTATTTTTATTCTTTTATTATGTCATATACTAACATAAATTATTTGAACATATATATTCCAAAATATTTCTCTTCATCTCCTCTCTTAATTTTTTCCAAATTTAATCAGTTCCACCTTTTATACCTTGGTGATTCATTTTATTTTCTAGGTCTAGATTCTGCATATGAGAAATCTAGAATTTGTTTTTCACAGTATGGCATATTGCTTTATTATGAAGGTTTCTTCTTCTATGTATTTTCTTGAAGATGATATGATTTCAGTATTATGTCTGGCTAAGTAATACATCATTGCGTATATATGCGTATATATATTACAATTTCTTTATTCAGTGAGTGATTAAGGGATATGTAGGTTAATTCTATAATTATTTGTTGTTTTTTTTATGTGGGATAAGAAAGGATGGAAATAATGATGTTTGGACTGAGAAACATGTTCTTTAGGCAGGCACTCTAGGATTTGAAACATCCTCTCAGCTGCTCTTTCATAAGTATTTCAATAATGGATTATATCTAAAAAATAAAATTTAATTACATTTGCAAAATGTTCTATTTCAGTATCTATATTATTATTTATTATAGTGTCACATTTAGTATGTCATATGAGTATGTGGGTGTATGTGAGCATGAAAATGCATGCATTTTTTTATATGTAGATGAATCTAAGGAAACTGAATTTATGTGAGATAAAGTAAGTTGCTAATTTGGTGTATATGTCCAGTTTGTGGAGTGTGATTTCAAGATCACATTTTGGTAGGTTTCGTACCGAGTAAGTAGATGTTTCTAATCCATAATCATAAGCACTAAAACAGATACTCTGTTTTATAATCATTCAATGTTAGTAATCCAGACATTGTAATAAGGAGAAAAAAATTGCTTGAAAGTATGATGGGTCAGTAGTAAGCCTTTAGAAACTCTATATTTTCCCCAAAATCTTCAGATGTACTCTTTGGATATTAATTTAAAATATATTTATAAACATACAGATATAATATGATCTTGCATATGTAAATATATGTATAGAGTGTAAATATATATTTAGTTATATTTAAATTTGTATTATAAATATCCATTTATATTTAATTCATCCCATCATATATATACTGTGTGTATGTATATGTATATGTTTGTATATATATATATGTATATATATATACTTTTTTCTTTTTTTAATTAATTTTAAGTTTTATTTTTGGTGAACATACTGTATAGAGGGGTTACAATTACATGGGCAAGATAATGCATACATTTCTTATCAAGCATTGCAGCCTCCTCTTTGGTTACCCTTCACATCCCTTCCCAGCTTCCGCCCCCCACCCAATCCTCCCCCCTCCCCGTACCAACGTTGTAAAGTTCATATACGACATGAAAATTTGTACTTCTCATTGTTGCAACAGGTCAACCTATATCCTTAAAATACTTGTTTTTCCCCATCTCCTCGACAAATTATACTGACATCAAATACAGTGAAAGTAGGGGTTATATTGTGGGGAAGGGACATACAAAGCAACAAAGAAATAATCTTATAATTGCATTAGAAACAAATGCATGAACAAAAAACATGAAAATACATATCTAAGGCTTCATTTTCCTAGCATCACATTATCTGACATTTTCCGCTTGACTCATACATATACTAGATATTAAAATAAGGGAAACCATGGGACCTATGTTTCTTTGGGCTTGGCTTACTTCACTTAATATAATTTCTTCCAAGTCTTTCCATTTCCTAATAAAAGGGGCACTGTCATTCTTTCTGATGGAGGCATAGAATTCCATTGTGCATATATACCACATTTTCTTGATCCATTCATCTACTGACAGGCATCTGGGTTGGTTCCATATCTTAGCTATGGTAAATAATGCTGCAATAAACATAGTTGTGCTGGTAGATTTAGTGAGGTCTTGTTTGTAAACATTTGGGTAAATGCCCAAAAGTGGAATTGCTGGGTCATAGGGGAGCTCTATGTGAAGTCTTTTGAGGAACCTCCATACTGCTTAACAAAGTTGTTGAACAAGTCAACATCCCAGCAGCAATGAAGTAAAGTTCCCTTCTGTCCACATCCCATCCATTATCTGTTGTTGTTAGAGTTCTGAAAAATAGCCATTCTAACTGGATTGAGGTGGTATCTCAATGTTGTTGTGATTTTTGCATTTCTTTTATGGCTAGGGAGGTTGAGCATTTCTTCATGTGTCTATTGACCATCCTTCTTTCTTCTTCATAGAAGTTCTCTTTAAGTCTTTAGCCCACTTATTTATTGGGCAGTTGTTTCTTTGAGTATTTGTTGTTGGGGGATTTAATTTTTTGAGTTCCAAGTATATTTTAGATATGAGACCCTGGTCCATTGTATGGCTAGTGAAGATCTTCTCCCAATCTGTGGGCTTTCTATTGATCTTGCTAGCTATGTCCTTTGCCATGCAGAAGCTCTGCAACTTCATGCAATCCCATTTGTCCAACCTTTCTTTGACTTGTTGTGTTTCCGGGTCTCTATTCAGAAAATTTCAGCCTGAGCCAAGGAGACCTAGGGTTTCTCCTATTCCATCCTGTAATGCTTTCAGAGTGTCTGCTTTGACTTCGAGGTCTTTGATCCATTTGGAGTTGATTCTGGTGCAGGGTGATTTATAAGGATCTAGCTTTAGTTTTCTACAAGTAGTTAACCAATTTTGCCAGCACCATTTACTGAAGAGGCTGTCTTTCTTCCATTCTATTGTTTTAGCTCCCTTATCGAAGATTAGATGGCTATAGGTCTATAGATTCACTTCTGGGTTTTCAATTCTATTCCATTGGTCCTGAGGTCTGTTCTTATGCCATAGGTTTCTTAAGTCAGTTTGTTCGAACAGGCAGAAAAATGCTCTGCTTTACCCAGGATTTTGCAATCCTCCTCCCAAGCTAGTTAAAAGGGGGGCAGATCTGCTTTGAGTCTCAAAAAAGTGGGGGATGCAGTGATGAGGCTAGATTCTGGGTAGAGTTGAGGCCTTTCAACAAACAGTAGCTTTTCCAGGGGGCTAATTTGTGAAAAACTCACAGATCCCAGCCTGGAGTCATTCTCAGGGTTTCCGTTTACTGAATTTCAATTGATTGTCGAGGCTGCTAGAGGGAGGGGTAGCCTCTGACTCTGATTACCCGGTGAAGAAAGCCACTCCTAGGGCTGGTGCCCAACCTGGGTGACTTTTCCCTGGGTGGAGCTGGGTCTGGCAGGTCTCGCCGCCGTTAAGTTCTTGTGACCTGCTAAATGACTCGTTTTATTCCAAGGTTTGAGTTGGAGCTAGCAGCTCCGCCAAGCTTTGTCGGTATCCAAGATGGAGATCTCTTGTACTGGGGGGGGCGGTGACCTTCCCTCCTCTGCTCCCCGAGAAGGAATGAGGAAGTCAGGCTTCTACTCATGCCGAGTCTTGGTTCCTGTGTCATCTCTGGTCTGCGAACTGCAGGATGAAGATGTCTGCTCCTTGTTGTTTCTTGCTGGTGTTGAGTAGAATCCGCTCTCCTGCTGCGTCAGGCTCCTTCGTCCTGGACTCTCTGTGACTCAGGTATGGATCCTGAGATCGCTGCCTCAGATCGCCACCACTGCCACCACAGCAGCGGCTGCTGGCAAGAGCTCAGATGTCTCTCCTTGCCTGGATTTTCTCTCTCTAGCTTAACTCTCTGTCCTGTGATGGCACACTTGGTGTGATTCTCTGGCTTAGGACTGTTCACTGGAACTCTAAAAGTGCTTTCTCTGCGAGAGCTTGTTTAGACTCCAGCTTCTCCTCTGCCATCTTCCCGGAACTCCCTTCTTCCTCCTCTTAATCTTCCTCCTCCTCCTCCTCCTCTTCCTCCTCCTCCTCCTCCTCCTCCTCCTCCTCCTCCTGCTCCTCCTCCTCCTCCTCTTCCTCCTCCTCTTCTTCCTCCTCCTCCTCCTTCTTCTTCTTCTTCTTTCTTGTTCTCCTTCTACTTCTTCTCCCTCCTCCTCCTTCTCCTCCTCCTCCTCTTCCTCCTCCTCCTCTTCTTCTTCTTCTTATCATTATTATTATTATTATTGTGCTTTAAAGGGGACAGTTAAACACGGGTGGTAATGACTACATTTCTTTCGTCTTTGTTTTTGTTTCAGTCAGTAATGAGGCTTGATCCCAGGGCCTGAACACTGTCTCTGAGCTCTTTCGCTGAAGAATGGAACTCATATTGAGCCACAGCTCTATTTCCCTGAGTGCATTTCTTTTGGGACAATGTTACCCTTTCGCTTCATCTCTTCCAGTTATTCCGCCCTTCCCCACAAACAAGTTGCATAGGTCATTTTCAATATATTACCAATTGAACACCACTGTTGCTCATGTTCCTCCTTTGTCTCCACTTTTCTTTGCCCCTTTAACTTCTCAAAGAGAGATAAATGAAGAAACATGACAAAAATGAAAGTAAATAAAGAAAAATATCATCTGTTTATGTTTCCTGGTCACTGGCTATTTTT
>NW_024871690.1:0-24084 GCF_019054845.1 Dipodomys spectabilis | reverse complement strand
AAAGCATGATTTAGAAAGGAAGTGGCTTCATCTTCCATATACAAGTAATACTTTCTCTATATCACTCCCATAAATCTACATACTGGACTTGGCTTTATTGTTTCAATGTTGTCTTATTTGTAGAGTGTTCTATATTTTACTGAAGACTTTTATATAAACACAGAACTTCTCTTTCCTATTATTGCTATTGTTTCTCTTACTCTTCACTCGTGTACACTTGGGAAATTAATGCACAGCACATACACTCACAAAAAATGATCTGAGAACCTTCTCCCATTTAAAATTCACCATAATTTACAGATCACTTAAGAACTTTGAACAAAATGTACTCATGAAAAAAGTATTCATAAGCAATTTAAATTTCATATTTTCTCCTTACTAAGTTGTCTCTGAAACATGTGTTACCTCATGTCCAAAAGTGTCCTTGTGCTATTTCAATGAAGCCAGAAAACATTCATTTTTTTTCTGGAGCAGCACCATAGATTGTTACTGGAAGTAAGCCGAAGTAACTGTTACTAGATGTGCAAATTGATCTCAGGAGATGAATTGAGCATAGAGGAATGACAAAGTTCAAGTTAACTTTTGCTTTCCTTTTTACTGTACAAGAAAAGAATTCAAGGCTTGAAGGAAACTTTCTCCCTGACAATTTTGAGTGTGTTCTTTATTCGTATAAAACTTGTCTGTAAACTTGTAGTTGAGAGTATTACAAAAGGAAACAATATGCCATTTGAAGGCCAGCATAACAAAAGGAAATAACTTTGTTTTAAAAGTGTTCTTCTGCAAATAAACAAAGATATGGAGGTTTTGAAGTGTCTTATGGATGGATGTTTCACTCCTGAGATGATTCTCTTGTTGCAGGAGTCAGTTATCAATTCCTTTAGTCTGGTCCTGAGTTTTCTATAGCAATAAAGATTTCAAAAAAGCAGGCTCCAGAGTATGATCAGCAAAACCAGCCTCTTATCGGACCACTACTCCTTTAAGGAGAGTCCCAAAGAAATACCCAGGGTTTGTGTTGTTTGCTTGTTTGTTTACTTTGTGCTACTTCTGGGGCTTGAACTCAAAGGCTGGACCCTGTCCCTGAACAGTTGTGTTTCTTTCCGACCTTCCCCCAAAGCTAGTACACAACTGCTTGAGCCAAAACTTCATTTCTGGTTTTTTGGTGTTTAATTTCAAATAAGAGTTTGACAGACTCTCCTGCCTGGTTGGCTTTGAACCAAGACAGTAAGAAAGCTAAGTGACAACAACTGCTTGGACTTCTCTTTTGAACCAAGAAATATTAGATGAAGTTTATGATAAAGCTAATATTTGACAATTTTTAAAGAAGAGAATATGTTCATCAAAGAAGCCATAACTTAAATAACTCAGCAAAAGTAGGTGCACTGAATCCTTTGGGAAGATTACTATTGACTTAATCATTACTTTGGGGGAAACTTAAAGCCATTTTGCACTTTTTTTTGATTGTGAGGATTGAACACTGATCCTGAGCACTGTCTCTCAGCTCTTCAGCTCAACTTGAATGCTGTACCACTTTAGCTACAGCACCACTTCTGGGTTTCTGGTGGCTAATTGAAGATAAGTGTTTCATGGACTTTCCTGACCAGGCTGGATTTGAATCACAATCCTGTGGTTTTAGCTAGGATTACAGGCAAGAGCCACCAGCACCCGGCTCATATTTGCATTTATGTGCACTTAATGACACTATGTAGAGAAAGAATGGAAATTTGAACCAAATGATGACATTGCAGCTTTTCAGAAAAATTGAGGTAGCAATAAATATCTCCTCCGTTTCCATTTTGTTACATTAATGACTCATGAGCTATGGGACCCTTACATTAGCATCCTGTGACATCTGTGTAGGTGTATTTGGTATTAGGAAATGTTCATAGAGAAATATAGAAAGACAGATTTTCAGAAAGCAAAGGATATCAGGTATGAAAGAACAGCATAGAAGGAGACACATTTATCTAGCCTAAGAGATTTAGAATCCTAAAACAATGAGGAATAAGCCTAGTTGATAACTAGTTCTTCAATAACCAAAAATGGTTCTTTACAACTGTTTCTGCTATACCTTAGCTACTATCATTTTTTTCCTTCCATCTGGTGTTATTCCTTCTCTTCTGTCACGACTGTGAATTAGCCTCTACCTTTTTGGTGCTATGATTGGCCAAAATGATTTCCAAATCTCACTTAGACTACTCTCCTCATTGTGATTAGCAGTGACCCCTCTCAAAATCCTGGAATATGTGAATTTCCAGAATTAATCTACACCTTACATCTAAGCACATTCCTGGCATTAATTGCCCTGACCTAATGAACAAAACTATTTTTCAACACAGTATCCTAATATAGGTAAAGTACATGAATTAGGGACTATTGTCAAGTATTAGTATGGAAGGAACAATTATATATTCCAAGTTTGGGTTCTTTATTTTGCATTTACTAACTAAATGTTCATTGTTGTTGTTGTTGCTCTTGTTGTTTTGGCAGTCCTGGGGCTGAAACTCAGTGCTTGGGAATTATTCCTCAGCTTTTTTTTTTTTTTCTCAATTCTCACCCTTTACCACTTGAGGCACAGGACCACTTCCAGTGTTTCTTTTTCTGTTTATGTGTTACTGAGGAATTGAACCCAGGGTTTCATGCATGCTAGACAATCACTTTACCATGAAGCCACATTCCCAGAACACTAAATGACTCTCTTAAGATGGCATTAAATTTTCATTCCATAACTATGTATCATAATTTTAGCCAGAAATTTTTGCTAGAAAAGGGCATTGATCACAGTACTGAATCCAGTAAAGCTAGATAGACAATGAATAACTGTCACGGTCTAGCCAGGGCACAGAGGGACTTACCTCATGGAGCTGGTACAACAGACTGAGCGAGACAGCTCCTGACCCACAGCCCACCTCCAGAATGAGAGGGCCACCTTGGTTCCAACCACATTGAGAATGCTGGGCCAACTCCTACAGCACCCATTCAATCAGTTCCTGAGAGAGAGAGAGAGAGAAAAGAAAGAAGGTCAGAATTACACTTAAGCCAGGTACCTGTTTGTCACCCCTGTAATCCTAAGTACAGTGGAGGCAGAGATATGAGGATTATGGTTTATAGCCAGCCCTGGCAGGAACATCTGTGAGATTATTATTTCCAAAGAACCACGAGAAAACTGGAAGTGGTTCTGTGACTCAAGTGGTAGAGTGCTAGCTTTGAGCTGCGAGCTCAGGGAGCTGCCCCAGGCCCAGAGTTCAAGCCCCACGACTGAAAAGAAATGGACTTCCCACCACAAGAAGTAGACTGAATAACACCCATTGTCCTAGGGAGCATGACAGAGAAGTCAGACCGAGCTTCCTGTCAGCTGGGAGTCATAAGTAGGTCACCCAGCTTCTCTGTGCCTCAGTTTCCCCAGCTTCAAAACTGAACAAAGTGAAGTATCCCATTCCTCATGGGGATTGGGTATTAAAGAAAGAGAGTCATGTTTTGTTTCATAATCCCATACCTGTCACAACATTAATAACACAAAACCATCTGACATCTTTCCGGGTATTTTCTTTCATATACTCACAGAACTGCCAAGAACCGTATCTGACGGCCCCTCCCTCTGTGCCTGCCCCTGCTCTTGAGATCCCTCTGTCTTAATCCCTTGTTTTCTCAAAACTGTCCCATGAGGAGATTGAAGTCCAACGGTTGAGGCCCAACCCAGAGCTTCACCTGTGGTCAAAAATGGGCTGCTGTGGACTGAGTTTGTGACAATCCATCTAAACCAATGACTGAGCGTGGCACTACATGTCTACCATTCCAACTACAGAGGACCAACCCTGATGGATCATGCCTGTCACATACAGGAGGACTGTGATCCACCCCAGCCTGAGCATATATTAAGTCTCCATCTCAGAAATGCCCAAGACAGAAAAGCTGGTAGAAGACTTGACTGGCAAGCCTAAAGCCTTTAGGTCGAACCCTAATATACCAAAAAGAACCAGAGTCACAGTGCCAGAGGCTCATGCCAATAATCCTAGGTACTCAGGAGGTTGAGATCTGAAGATCACAGCTCAAGATTTAAAATAGGGTTCGCCTTGCCCATCAGAGGTCATGATGAGAAGACCCAGAATCTGACCTAAGCTGTTGCACTCCATACTAGCAGGACTCATATCTTTACTAAGTGTTGGACTTGCTCTCTGTCCTCCAGGGAAGCCATCCCCTGCAGGCTGCACTCCTAGGTCCTCCCAAGCTCCCACTCCCAACAACCAGGCCCAAGGGAGTACACAGTTCCAGGGCACACAGATCCCTTGTTCTTGTAATTTAACAGTGCTGTGTCCTGTTCAAGCGTCTCACCCTTCCAGGATCCCAGACCTCAGCTATGAAGCCCATGCATGCCCGAAAGATAGCAGGTAGAAGTTACCAAAGCATTCAGCCTCCTTGTTACCACTCACATCTACACACACACACACACACACACACACACACACATCCAGACTGGTGACAGAAGACTCATCCATGCAGCACCTGCAATTTGCCAACTGATCACTCACCTGAGCACAGTCAGGCTGTACAAGGAGAAAGATGATCTCTCTCTCTGTCTCTCTGTCTCTCTCTGTCTCTCTGTCTTCAGGTGAAAGGATGATCAAGCACAGAAGACAAGGGTTCACACAGAAAGGGGGGTCTATCTTCTGCATTCAAAGCCTCCCATCCCCAGAAAAAGGGAAAAGACCCCAGAAGGCAGGTGTGGACATGCTGCTCCCCACCAGGTTCCCACCAGGGAAAGGAAGGGTGCAGATGTGCGGCTGTGTTTCTCCCACTGCTCCAGGTCAGGGGCTCTGTGGCGTCCACTCCTCACTCAACCCTGCATCTCCCCATTTCCTGGGACACTAGACACTGGATATGGGGATGGGATCCTCGGGTCAACACCCACTCCCACTCCTGGGGCACATTTATGGCAGGGTGTGGGCCAGACTGTGGGGCACAGAGGAGGCACGGGTCCTAGTCAGGAGTGGGGGGGGGTGATATGGGGTCGCAGGGAGTAGGCCTGTGTGGCCACCACTCACATGTGCTGCTGGCAAAATCTGTTGGCAGCTGCTCCAGGTGGGGCGAACAGCAATGGCAGTGGTATGGCCGACATCAGGCCCAGAGCAGAGGACAAGGGTGCCAGGACCTGGTCAGGGCAACAAGCTGGCTAGAGGTGCACCATTGCACCATTGTCTGAGGAATCCAAGAAGCAACATGGGTTTTAGCCAGCAGCACCAGGTTTGAAATGCTGTGCCACGGGGAAGGGGAGGAGGGGGCCGGAGTGCAGGCAGGCACATGGTGGGCCTGAGCAAGGCCTCTCCTCCTAGGCCTCGAGTCTCTTGCTCATCACTCAGCTACCTCTACCTCAACTGCTGGTAGTGGTGTCAACCAACTGTCCACCATTCTTGTATCCCATTGGTCAGAAAGAACCATGAAATAATGAGGGTGTGGCTGGAATCCTGTGATGCAGGCAGAATGGGTGGAGTCAAGATGATGGCAGCCCCTTTCCCAGGGAACTCTGTTCAATCCACTTGGGGACAAGAAGGTTACTTGCTTTAGCCGGATGGCTGCACAGATTGTTGTTTATGTCTGTTTGTTGCTAGTCATGGACCTTGAACTCAGGATCTGGGCACAGTCTGTGAGCTGCTTTTGATCAAGGCTAGCCCTCTACCAATGGAGCTACATGGCTTTACTTCTGGTTTTGTTGGCATAATTTGGACAGGAGTCTCAAGGACTTTCCTGCGTAGGGTGACTTTGACCATGATCCTCCTATCACAGCCTTGTAAGTATCAAGGAGGACTGCTGAGAGCATTTTTATATCATTAACATTTTGACAACTGAAACCTGTTAGGAACTTTAGCACTTTTGAAAAAAAAATTGCCTTTGTGTCATCACAGTTCATTTGTGTATGTCATTGTGATTTCATTCTCATATCCACATTATAAACTCATGGCAATTAAGATCTGATTTGCCACTGTGACATCACAACCCCTTTGTGACATCATCACCAATGTGACATCAGACTGTCGTTATGACACCTTCAGCTCATGGTGATATCACCAAGCTACAGTGACATCATGGCATTATGACATTGCATTGCCATTTTGCTGTCATAGACACATTGTGAATGTATATCCTATGATTTCATTCTATTTTAAATGTGGCATATCAGTTGATATCAGAAACACATTGTGACCTCATAACCATTGTAACATTTTAAACCCTGTGTGGCGTCATAACCAGTATGATATCACATTGTTGTTATGATATCTTTAGCTTATGGTGACATCACAAAATGACAATGACATTATAGCATTTGCCATTATGTCATTGTGACATCATAGTCACATTATGAATGACTAATCTGTGATTTCATTGTATTTGAAATGTGGCATGTGGGTGGATATCAGAAACTCAGTGTGATGTCATAACCTTTGTGACATTAATATCCCTTTGTGACATCAATTTGTCAATGTGACATCACAATGGCAATGTGATGCTACTAAGGCACCATGATATCACAATGGTCATGAACTCACAATGGGTTTCTGATATCAACCAACATGCCACATTAGATATAGAATCAAATAACATAAAGGGCAAACACAACGTGTCTATGATATCAGAATGACAATATAATGTTACAGTGCTATGATGTCATTGTAGTTTTACATGTCAAAATGAGCTGATGTTGTCATAATGGCAACATGATGTCACAATTATGATGATGTCAGAAAGAATTTTTTTGTATTTTAATGGTATGTCTGATGTCAGTTATCATTAGTTCCCCATGAGGATATGGATACAAAAATGTTCTGTGATGTCATAGAGGTCATGTGTGTTTTCAAAGGTGGTAAGAGGTCATAATAGCTATGGAAGGCACACTGTGATTCATAATATCACAATGGAAATGAGATGTCCCATTGGGTTTTTTGATGAGGTCACAATGGTTTTGTGATGTCACACTTTATAATATCAGAATGATATATCCAATTTCAATTACTCTTAATTCAATATGAGGATACCAGGTGATAGAAGAAGCTTCATAGTATGAGGTCATACTATGTGAAAACCCAATGGGACACTGATTTCACAATGACAATGTGATATCTCAACATCATGTTATAATAATGTTTTGATGTCACAATTGGTGACGCCATACTGATGAGGAGGTTGCAATAGATTTGAGATGTCCCAAGGAGTTGGTGATGTCACAATGGCATGTGGGACCTCAGTTGTCATACACCATGAGTATATGGGTTTGGGAAGGGATTCTGATGTCCCCAAAGTATATGTAGTCAAAAAGGTGAAGAACTAACAGTTCTGAGATGTCACAAAGTGACACAATTTTATGATGTCCAGTGATGTAATATCATGATGTTACACTGGATTTTAGATATCTCATGTCATATCTGAAATATGAAGTCAAACACAGATTTTCAACTCACAAAGGGCCTAAAATATCACAATGACATGTCACAAATGTTGTGAAGACAGGAGAAGTATTTAATGTCACAGTGGGTTAGTGATATAACAAAGGTAATGTGGTATGACAAAGAGATTTTGATGTCACAAAGGTAATGAGTTCACAATGGTTTCCTGATATCAACACACATGGCACATTTGAAATAGATTGAAATCAAAGAATGGCATTCACAATGGGTCTATGACATCAAAGTGACAATGTGATGACAAGGCAGCAATGTTTGATAAGATATGTACTCATTACCTTACTCATGTAACTCTAATCCCTCTGTACAATATATTTACAATAAAAAACGTACAGAAGAAAAAAAAAGAAAAAATGGTATAGTGTCATTGTGGTTTGGTGTTATCACAATGAAATGATGGTGTCATGATGACAATGTGATTTCACAGCTGTAATTATTGCACAAAGTATTTGTGATGATACAATGCTATGTGTGATCAAAATTTTCACTATGAGAATATGGGTACACATAGAGTCTGTGAGGCTACAGAGGTCATGTTTTTTTTTACATGTGCTAAGACTTCACAATTGCTTTGTGATGTCACAATGTGATTGTGAAGGCACAACAATAATGTGATGTCACAATGAGTTTGTGATGTCACAGTGGTGATGAGATCACAATGAGTTTGTGATGTCACTATGAGTTTGTATTACTACAAAGACATGTCCAATTTCAATTTCTACTAGTTCACAATGAGGATACAATTTCAAAGAAAGAATCTTAAGATACAAAAACCATGAGTTTTTAGTCATAACTTGTGTGATATGCTGCCCTTAGGATATTTTAGGCCTTTAGTAAGCTTATATTCTGTTTTCAAACTCATAATAATTCAGGTATGACATATGATATCAGAAATTGACTCTGACATTATGAACATTGTGACATCCCATTGATAGACATCCAGACCATGGTTTCACATTGTGAACTCACAAATCTGTTAGGATTTCATCATATTTGTGCCAACACATGACTTTGGTGACTACACAGCCCCTTTGTGAACTCATATCCTCATTGTGAATTAATGATATTTGAGAATCGACATGCCATTGTGACATTTCCAACCAATTGTGACAGCAAAAACCTATTAGAGTAGAAACACATTGTGATCTATTAGCCATTGTGGTAGCACAATCCCTTGGTGACCCTACATTTCCATAATAATATCACTAATCCACTGTGAAATTCCAATCCTCTCATACCCAATCCAGGTATGAAATTTGGTACCCGAATCCAGTGTGACATTTATATCATGGTGACATCACACTGATAGATAATATGAGCATTTGTCACATTCTGATAACACGCACATTAGGACTTCATCACTTTTGAGACAACGCATGCCTTTGGAGATATCACAGTCCCTTTGTGAGCACATATACTCATTGTGAGTTGACAATTGAGATCACATGTGTCATTTTGATGTCACCAACCCATTGTGACATCACCTCTTATAAACTCATTACTAGTGTGGCATCACTAATTGTGGTATCAAAACATTTTTAAGTCATCATATTGCAACATCACATTGCCATAGTGATATCACTGTTCCATTGTGTTTTCAATAACCTAGTATGTCTTCATAGCATTTTAGAAAATTCAGGGCCTTTTATATTTGTCTTCTTCTGTGAACTCTTATCCTCATTGTGAAATAGTAGCAACTGAATTGGGCATGTGATTATGAGATGTGACTTCACAAAACTTTGATCTCATCACAAGTGTGAGATCACAAACCCATTGTGAGCTTTCATAGATATTTGACATCACTATCACATTGTAACATCCCAAACTTATTAGGACCTCTTAGCACCTTTGAAAAACACATAGCCTTTGTGACATCACAATCCTTTTGTTTAACTATACCCTCATTATGAACTGACAATTGATATCAGACATGCCATTTTAACATCATGAACACTTTGTGACAGCACCAGTGTGACATAACATTCTCATTATAACAGCATCAACTACTTTTGACATCAGAAAACTATGACAAGATAGTATTATGAGATCACATTGTCATTGTGATGTTATAAACAGATTGTGAATGCCCGTTTTTATTCTTTTTTGTTGTTGTAGTTGGTCATGGGACTTGAACTCTGGGCTTGGGTGCTGTCCCTACTCTACAGCTCTAGGCGAGCACACTATCACTTGAGCCACAGCACCACTTCTGGTTTTCTAGTGGTTTTTATTGGAGATAAGAGGCTCATGGACTTTCCAGCCTGAGGTGACTTTGAACTGCAATCCTCAGATCTCAGCCTCCTGAGTAGCTGGGATTACAGGCATGAGCCACCCAGGCCAGGCTTTGTCATTCTATTTAAAATTTGACATGTGTGTTGATATCAGAAACATAATTGACCTCATAACCATTGTAACATCATAAATCAGCAGTGACATCAAATTGTCATTATGACACCATCAGCTCATTGTGACATCACCAAATGACAATGGCATCATAGCATGATAAATCACAGTGACATCATTATGTCATAGACATAACAGTGTGAAGGCTTATTCTGTGAATTCATTCTATTTCAGAAACCCATTTGACCATATAACCATTGTGATATCACAATCCTTTGTGACATCACATTGCCATTGTGACATCATTAACCTGCTGTGCCATCACAAACCAGTCCTGTCCTTATAAGTTTTGTGACATTGTCATATGTTAGACCCTTAGTGAGCTCATAATCTATTTTCAATCTCATATTTCTGATATGATATGTGATATCAGAAATCCCCTGTGACAACATACTGCCAGATATCATGACCATTGTGTCAAATTGTGACATCACAAACCTGTGAGAACGGCATCACATTTGTGACAACACATGCCTTTGGAGACATTACAGTCCCTTTTTGAACTCATATATTCATTTCCAATTAATGACCATTGAGATCTGCCATCTGACATCATGAACCCATTGTGACATCACAAACTTATGGTGACCTCATCACGAGAATGGCATCAAGAAATAATTCTAGTATCAAAGCATTATTGTGACATGATATTGTGGTATTGCCGTTGTGATATCACTGTCCCATTGTGTTTTTACAAACCTATATGGCCACATTTCATCTTAGAAAATTTGTGGCCTTTGAGACTTCAAGCTCTTTCTGTGAACTCGTGAACTTATGACCTCTAAGACAAGGAGACAAACCGTGTAGTCACATTTAATATAATAAAACAATTTACAATAGCAAGAGGACTGAGATTACCTTATCCTGGCCTGGATAGCCAGGTCCAAAAGCAGCCTTGACCACCAAACCTGAGACCTCCAATGGGCAGCCCCACCCTTTCTTAATTAGTCTGCAAACCACCGGCCAAAAAATTATGATCTCGAATCTCCAAACCTCAATGGGCAAGGCTTTTTACTTTTTCATTCCTCCTTCCTTCACGACAGACCTGTCCTTCCTTCCTGGTCGTTCCCTTTTTCCTTTCCACCATTTCCTTCTTCTCTTCAGGTCTCTCCAATCTCCACAGTTCTGCCCTACTCTGCCCCAGTGACCACTTGCCAACCTTCTGCTCTCCCTCATCTTCCTCTCTTCTCAGGTTTTTTCCTTCCTGTTGTCTCATCACTTTCTTCCATCCGGGTAGCTCCCATTTTTATCCCCACTTCCAATGCTCTGAAAATGCAACCTATATGTAGGTTGTACCCTTCCTCACTCCAACGTGTCTCCTGCCTAACAATTTTTAATCGTCTCTTCCCAATCTGCCCAATGCTCAATCACTTCTTGACAGCTCACCATGTGAGGCCTGACACCTCCACCTTTGGCGGCATTCCCCACATTCTCCTGTGGGCCAGGCCAAGAATTTACAATGATTATAGGCTCCCACAGATAATTCTGGCAACACTGGTTATTACAGTATCCTAATAATGAATTAGAAGCAATTGAAGTTGTATATGTCATAGTTATATTAAAACTTGATGAGATATCACTAACGCATTGTGACCTCATCACAGCGGTGACATCACAAACTAATTGTGATATCACATTGCCATTGTGCCACCATGATCATATTGTGACATCCCAAACCTATTATGACCTCAGAAGCTTTGAAAGCATGGCCTTTGTGTCATCACAGGCCCTTTGTGTACCCATATCCTCATTTTGAGCTGAGATCAGACATGCCATTTTAACATCGCAAAACTTTTGTGACATCATCACCAGTGTAACATTACATTGTCATTATGACACCATCAGACCATTGTGACATCATAAAACAACAATGACTTCATAGCATTATGACATCACATACTCATTGTGATGTCACAGATACATTGGAATGCCTATTCTGTGATTTCATTCTATTTCAAATGTGGAAGGTGGGTTGATATCAGAAATAGATTGTGACAACATAACCATTATGACATCACAATACCTTGATGACACCACATTGCCATTATGATATCACTAACCCACTGTGACATCACAAAACTGTCCTATCCTCATAAATGTTTTGACATGCTGCCAGTGTGATCTCTGGACTCCCTGAGCTAATAATTGTTTAATTCATAATACATCAGGTATGGCATGTGATATCAGAAATCCAGTGTGACATCACAACTACTGTGACATCACATTTCCAGATGTCATGAACATTGAGTCACATTGTGACACCTGTTAAGACTCATTACACTTGTGCCAACATATGCCTTCGGATACATTGTTATCCCTTGTGAACTTATATATTCATTGTCAATTAGAGACCTAGCATGAGATTGTGACATCACCATCCCATTGTGAAATCACAAATCTATATGACCTCATCACCTATATGGCATTACCAACTATTTGTGACTTCAAAACAATACTATCTCATGTAATGGTAACTTTATATTGACAATGGGATATCTCTGTCCCATCGCATTTCCAACAATCTATTATGTACTCATAATATTTTACAAAATTCATGGCCTTTCTGACTTCTAGCTCCTTATGTGAACTCCTATCTTCATTGTGATCTAGTAATTTCACCATGTAATGGTGATATTACAAATTCATAGTGACATCACTATCGAAGTGTGACCTTATCCCCACTGTGACATCACAAACCCATTGTGACATCATAGTTCCACAGTGATATCATGATCACCTTGTGATATACCAAACCTGTTGTGACCTCTTAGCACCTTTGAAAAAGCACATAGTGTTTGTGACATCACAGTCCCTTTGGGTAATTATATCCTCATTGTGAGCAAAGGACAACTGATATCAGACAGGCCGTTTTACCATTACAAATGCTTTGTGACATCATCTCCAGAGTGAGATCACATTGTTGTTAGGATAACATCAGCCCATTGTGACATCCCAAAATGACAATGACATCATAGCATTATGACATCACATTATCCTTGTGAGGTCATAGACACAATGTGATTGCCTATTCTGTGATTTCATTCTATCTCAAATGTGGGATATAGTTTGATTTCAGAAACCCATTGCGACCACATCACCATTGTAACAATACAATCCCTTTGCGACCTCATATTGACATTGTGATATCATTAATGCAACATAACATCACAAACCTGCCTTGTCCTCATAAATTTTGTAACAAGCGACTACCTTGACCTGGGCTGGATGCCCAGAGCTAAATTCAGCCTCAACCATGAACCCTCAAATCTCCAAACAGAAGCCCAGCCATTTGTTAACTGGTCTGCAAACAACCATCTCCCAAAATAATGATCTCCAAAACTCCACACTTCAAAGGACAAGGCTTTTTCCGTGCTCTTCATCCTCCTTCTCTCCAGACTTTTCCTACATTTCAGGTCTTTTCATTTTTTCCTTCCACCATACCCTTCTTCTCTTCAGGCTGCTCTACTCTTGACAGTCCTGCCCTGCCATATCCAGGTGGCCAGCTTCCATCCTTCACCTCCTGCTCTCCCTCAATTTCCTCTCCTCCCAGGTCTTTACCTTCCTACAGGCTCATCACTTCTTTCCTTCCAGGCCTTTCCCCTTTTTCTCTCCCCTTCTGTTGCTCTGAACCTGCAGCCTATATATAGGCTGTGCCCTTCCCCCACTGCGATGTTTTCTGCATAACAGTTTTCAATCATCACTTCCCAAATGTTCATGCCCAATGACTTCTTGGTAGCTCACCATGTGGGGCTTGACATCCTATCTCCTTTAGCAGCATGTCCTGCCCCCTACAGTGACATGAAGCCAGCCTCTCTGGTGGTCCAGACCAAGAGGCCGTGATGACTATCTGTTCCCATGGATTATAAGGGCACTGCTGGTTTTTACCGTGTCCTCATGGTGGTCTAGTAGCAATACAAATTGGACAAATAATTGTGATATTAAAAGTCGTGGCATAACTAATTTATTGTGTTCTCATCACCAGTGTGACATCACAAACCCATTGTGACATCACATTGCTGGTTTGACACCAGGATCACATTGTGACATCTCAAATCTATTATGACCTCTTATATCCTTTGATAAAATACATAGCTTTGTGACATCACATTCTCTTTGTGTGTACTCAAATCCCCACTGTGAAATATTGACAATTGAGAATCAGACAAAACATTTTAACATCAAAAACAGTTTGTGAGTTCATCACAATTGTGACATCACATTGAAATTTAGACAACATCTGCTCATTGGGAAATCACAAAACTAAAATGATATGATAGATTTAGATCTTCACATTGTCCTTGTGACATCATAGACACATTATGAATGTCTTTTCTGTGATTTCATTCTATTTAAAATACGGCCTGTAGGTTGATATCATAAAGAAATCGTGAACTCATAACAATTGTGACATTACAATCCCTTTTTACATCACGTTGCCACTGTAACATCACAATAACCACATATCACAATATCACATAACACCCCTTCACATTACAAACCTATCCTGTCATCATAACTTTTGGGATATGCTGCAACTGTAATTCTTAGGCCTTTTTGTCCTCAATATCTCTTATTGACCTCATTAATTTTCACATATAACATTTTTTTAAATTAATTTTAATTTTAATTTTTTGCGAACATATTTTACAGAGGGGTTACAAATACATGGGCAAGATACTGAGTACATTTCGTATCAAGCATTGCAGCCTCCTCCTTTGTTTACCCTTCCCATCCCTTCCCAGCCTCCTCCCACCCCATCACCCACTCCCGCTCCCCCCCTCCCCGCACCAAAGTTGTAAAGTTCATTTTTAACATGACAACTTGTACTTCTCATAGTTGCATCGGGTCCACCTGTATCCTTAACCGTCTTGTTTTTCCCCATCTCCTCCACAAATTATACCGACATCAAATATAGTGAAAGCAGGGGTTGTACTGTGGGTGAGGGACATACAAAGCTACCAGGAAATAATCTTATAAATGAGTTAGAAACAAATGCAAGAAAGAAAAAAAAACATTTAAATACTTATCTAAGGGTTAATTTTCCTAACATCACATTATTTGACCTTTCCTGTTTGACTCATACATATACTAGACATTGCAAATAAGGGAAATCATGGACCTTTGTTTCTTTGGGCTTGGCTTACTTCACTTAATATAGTTTTTTCTAAGCCATTCCATTTCCTAACAAATGGGGAAATGTCATTCTTTCTGACGGAGGCATAGAATTCCATTGTGTATATATACCACATTTTCTTGATCCATTCATATACTGAGGGGCATCTGGGTTGGTTCCAGATCTTAGCTATGATAAATTATGCTGCAATAAACATAGTTGTGCTGGTAGCTTTAGTGTGGTCTTGTTTGAAAACATTTGGATAAATGGCCAAAAGTCGGATTGCTGGGTCATAGGGGAGCTCCACGTGAAGTCTTTTCAGGAACCTCCATACTGCTTTCCAAAGTGGTTGAACAAGTTTACACTCCAACCAACAATGAAGTAAGGTTCCGTTCTGTCCACATCGCCTCCAGCATCTGTTGTTGTTAGAGATCTTGATTATAGCCATTCTAGCTGGGGTGAGGTGGTACCTCAATGTTGTTTTGATTTGCATTTCTTTTATGGCTAGCGAGTTTGAGTATTTCTTCATGTGTCTGTTGGATATCCTTCTTTCTTCTTCACAGAAGTTTCTCTTCAAGTCTTTAGCCCACTTATTTATTGGGCAGTTGTTTCTTTGAGGATTTGTTGTTGGGGATTTAATTTTTTGAGCTCCAAGTATATTTTAGATATGAGACCCTTGACCGTTGTATGGCTAGTGAAGATCTTTTCCCAATCTGTGGGCTTTCTATTGATATTGCTAGCTATGTCCTTTGCCATGCAGAAGCTCTGCAACTTCATGCTATCCCATTTGTCCAACATTTCTTTGATTTGTTGTGTTTCCAGATCTATATTCCGAAAATTTCGGCCTGAGCCAAGGAGACCTAGGGTTTCTCCTATTCCATCCTGTAAAGTTTTCAGAGTGTCTGCTTTGACTTCAAGGTCTTTGAGCCATTTGGAGATGATTCTGGTGAAGGGGGATATATAAGGATCTAGCATTAGTTTTCTACAATTAGTTAACCAATTTTGCCAGCACCATTTACTGAAGAGGCTGTCTTTCTTCCATTCTATTGTTTTAGCTCCCTTATCGAAGATTAGCTGGCTATAGGTCTGTAGGTTCATTTCTGGGTTTTCAATTCTATTCCATTGGTCCTGAGGTCTGTTCTTAAGCCAATACCAAGCTGTTTTGATTACTGTGGCTTTATAGTAGAGTTTGAAATTTGGTATTGACATTCCTCCAGCAGTGTTCTTTCCGTTGAGGAGCGTTTTTGCTATTCGGGGTCTTTTATTGTCCCATATGAATTTTTGGATTGCCTCTTCTATTTCCTTGAAGAATGAGGGTGGAATTTTGATAGGTATTGCGTTGAATTTGTAGATAGCCTTGGGAAGTATTGCCATTTTCAGGATGTTAATCTTTCCAATCCAGGAGCCTGGGAGGTTTTGCCATTTTCTAAGTTCTGTTTTGATTTCCTTTTTCAAGATTTTAAAGTTTTCATCATAGAGGTCCTTCACTTCTTTGGTTAAGTTAATTCCTAGGTATTTTATTTTTTGTTGGGCTATTACAAATGGAGTTGCTTTCCTAATTTCAGCCACACTTTTCTCATTGTTGGCATACAGAAAAGCCATTGATTTTGGGGGGTTAATTTTATACCCTTCTATTTGCCAAAGTTTTGAATCAGCTTGAGTAATTTGGGAGTGGAGTCTATGGGAATCTTTAAATATAAGATCATGTCATCTGCAAAGATGGAGAGTTTTATTTCTTCTTTCCCTATTTGGATCCCCTTTATGTCTGCATCTTGTCTTATTGCGATAGCTAGGCATTCTAATACTAGATTGAAGAGAAGTGGAGAGAGTGGACATCCTTGTCTTGTTCTTCAGTAAAGAGGAAATGGTTTAGTTTTTCACCATTAAGTATAATGCTGGCTGTAGGTTTGTCATATACAGCCTTTATTGTATTGAGGAATGTTCCATGGATTCCTAATTTTTCCAAAACCTTCATCATAAAGGGGTGTTGGATCTTGTCGAATGCTTTTTCTGCATCTATTGAGATAACCATGTGGTTCTTATTCTTGCTCCCCTTGATGTGATGAATAATATTAATTGATTCGCATATATTGGGTCAGCTTTGTATCCCTGAAATGAATCCTGTTTGATCGTGGTGTATGATTTTTTGGAAGAATTGTTGAAGTCGATTGGCCAAAATTTTGTTGAGAAGTTTTGCATCAATGTTCATCAAAGAAATGGGTCTATAGTTCTCTTTCTTTGATGAGTCCCTGCCTGGTTTTGGGATGAGGGTTATGATGGCTTCCTAGAATGTCTTCGGTAGTGGACGTTCTCTTTCAATTTCATTGAAGAGTTGGAGGAATATTGGTGTGAGCTCTGCTTTGAAGGCCTTGTAAAATTCCGCTGTAAATCCATCTGGTCCTGGACTTTTCTTAGCTGGGAGGTCTCTTATTGCTGTTTCTATTTCAATGATTGAGATAGGCCTGTTAAGATGGTTTAACTCATCTTGGTTTCGTTTTGGCATGTCAATATTTTCTAGGAAAAGGTCCATTTCTCTCAAGTTCTCAAACTTATGAGCATAAAGTTTTGTGAAGTATTCCCTTATAATGTTCTGAATCTTGGTTGTTTCCGTGGTGATGTTTCCATTCTCATCTCTGAGTTTATTTATTTGGATGTGTTCTCTTCTTTTTCTGATAAGATTGGCTAGGGGGGTCTGTCAATTTTGTTAATTTTCTCGAAGAACCAACTCTTTGTTTTGTTGATTCTTTGTATAGTTTTTTTGGGATTCTAATTCATTTAATTCTGACTTAATTTTAATTATTTCTTTCTGTCTACTGGATTGGGGTTTATCTTGTTGCTCTTTTTCAAGGAGGTTTAGATGTGTCATTAAATTGTTGGTTTCAGATCTCTCCAATTTGTTGATGTAGGACCTCAGAGGTATAAACTTGCCTCTGAGTACTGCCTTTGCTGTGTCCTAGAGGAGCTGGTAATTTGTGTGCTCATTTTTGTTGAATAGCATGAACATTTGAATTTCCTTTCTAATCTTTTCCATGACCCACTCGTGATTCAGCAGTGTGTTGTTCAGCCTCCATGTGTTACCGGACTTTCTTTGGTGGCTTTTGGTGTTGAGTTCTAATTTTATTCCCTTGTGGTCAGAGAGAATGCAAGGTATAACTTCAATGTTTCTGAATTTGGACAAGTTTGCTTTGTGGCCTAAAATGTGGTCTATTTTAGAAAATATTCCATGTGCTGCTGAGAAAAACTTGTATTTTGATGCTGTTGGGTGAAATGTTCGGTAGATGTCTGTTAAATCTAGTTGATCTATGCAGCTGTTTAGATCTGCGGTTTCTATGTTGAGTTTTTGCGGAGTTGGTCTATCTAGTGGGGAGAATGTTGTGTTAAAATCCCCAACAATAAATGTCATTGGAACTATGTGGGATATGAGGGAAAGTAGTGTTTCTTGGATAAATTTGGGTTCTCCATTGTTTGGTGAATAGATATTTAGAATTGTAATATCCTCCTGAAGGAGAGATCCGTTAATTAGTATGTAGCGACCTTCTTTATCTCATCTCATGAATTTTAATTTGAAGTCTATTTTATCTGATATTAGGATTGCATCTCCCGCCTGTTTATGGGGGCCGTTTGCTTGGTAGATTTTGTTCCAGCCTTTAATATTTAAAATGTGTTTGTTTTTACAGGCAAGATGTGACTCCTGATAGCAGCAGATCGAAGGATCTTGTTTTTTAAACCAACTAGACAGTCTATTTCGCTTAATTGGAAAGTTATGTCCGTTAACCTTAATAGATAGGACTGAGAGGTATTTGGGAGTTCCTGCCATGTTATCCACTTTCTTGGGGGATGCGAAAACTGGGTTCTTCCTATGCTTCTTGGATTCTCAGTTTGGGTGCAGGTTCTTGGCCTTTATTGTGGTCTTGTTGGTTTTCTACGTGTAGGACATCTTTAAGAATCTTTTGTAGGGCTGGTTTGGTGGAGATGTATTGTTTCAATTTTTGTTTGCGATAGAAGGTTTTTATATGGCCTTCAGTTATGAAGGAGAGTTTAGATGGGTACAGTATTCTTGGTTGATAGTTGTTTGCTTTTAGGGCATGGCATACATCATTCCAGGCTCTTCTTGCTTTGATTGTCTCTGCTGAGAAATCTGAGGTGATTCTAATTGGTTTCCCTTTATCGGTGATTAATCTTTTCTCTTTGACAGCTTTAAGGATCCTTTCCTTGGTCTGAGTTGATCCTGTGTGGATTACAATGTGACGGTGGGATGTCCTATTCTGGTCTGGTCTATTTGGGGTTCTAAAAGTTTTTGTATCTGAATAGGCCTATCTTTTTGCATGTTTGGGAAGTTCTCTGCTAGGATCCTGTTAAACAAATTTCCTAGACCATTAATTTCTGTTTCTAGGTGCACTTCTACTCCCATTATCCTTAGATTGGGCCTTCTGATGGTGTCTTCCAAGTGTTGGATAGATCTATCATATTTCTTGGGTTTGTCTTGGATGGTTGTATGTTCTTTCTCTATAATATCTAGGCTGTCTTCAATCCCGGAGATTTGATCTTCTGCATGGTCTAACCTGCTGTCAAGACTTTTGCATCTTTTTTCTTTGCCTTTTCTCCCCCTGCCCTGAAGGGTTGAAGTATGTTTTGGGATGGAAGGAAATGAGGTACTTGAACTCAATTTGAAATTAAGTCCTAGGAGTTTGATCTCAGTAGGTGGGGCCTGGGCCTCTGGGGTGCTGGGGGGGATGGGTGGCCTTCCCTCCTCTGCTCCCTGAGCAGGAGTGAGGACGTCAGGCTTCTACTCACGCCGAGTCTTGTTTCCTGGGTCGTCTCTGGTCTGTGAACTGCAGGATGAAGATGTCTGCTCCTTGTCGGTTCTTGCTGGTTTTGAGTAGAATCCACTCACCCGCTGTGTCTGGCTCCTTCGTCCCGGACTCTCTGTGGCTCAGGTATGGCGCCTGCAGTCACAGCTGCCACCGCAGTCGCTGCTGCAGCAGCTGCTGGCAAGTGCTCAGATCTGTCTCCTTGCCTGGATTTTCCCTCTCTGGCCTGACTCTCTGTCCTGTGATGGCACACTTGGTGTGATTCTCTGGCTTAGGACTGTTCACTGGAACTCTAAAACTGCTTTCTATGCGAGAGCTTGTTTAGACTCCAGCTTCTCCTCCATCTTCCCAAGTCTGACTTTCTTATCTTCAAGTACAATGATCTTCTCCTTCATCCACATTGCTGCAGATTTACCCAGATCCTGAATTCAAATTTAAAGCCTGGAAGATTAAACATCACGAATTGCAAGCCAGGGAGCTAATTTTTTTATTTTACTTTTCTCAGTATGGGCTTGAATTCAGATTTTGGCAACTCTGCCTCAACTTGGATCACCCTAGGCTGGGGTGCAGCCACTAGACCTACAGCTGCTTCTGGGATCCTAGACCCTCAGGTCTTTCAGGGAAAGCAATGCACAGAAATAATGTGGCCTTTTTATATTTTCTTCCTTTGCAGGGTGACCCTCATAGGTCTGAATGACACTGTTGCAAAGGGTACTTCACTTTGCATTACTGAAGGCTGCCAGACTATCTGGGAAGCCATAGGCCCACGTCGCAACATAGGCCCTGATTTTGAATCCCCCTCCTAACACCAACAATGGCAGGAGATACTAAGAAAATTGTTCCCAACCATTAGAAGAACAATGGAATGTTATCAATGTCAATGTTCAATGAGTTGATTATGAATGATGCTACTATAAATTTAGGCAGCATCATTTCAGGAGGCTTATTGATTTGTATTTAATATTTATGAATCATAAAAAGAATATTATTACCTACAGGAATGCAATAATTTCAGGACACTGGTTGATTTCATTAATAGTATAAGGATGAAAACAATAACATTAATTAGATGGACGCATGATTAAATACCCAGGAATTGGTAGGAATATAGTCTATATAACTGAATAATATATAGACATCTTTAACACTCTGTATAAATACATATTTATTAGTGTACTTCCGTCTGCATGTCAATCTGTTCTTATTTTGCTAACACCTGGGGCTTGATCTCAGGTCCTGGGAATAGCCTTTCAGCTCAATTTGCCCCAGGATGGCATGCTGACACTCACCCATTCATGAATTGGGCCTTGTAGGCTTGTAGGCCGTGAGTTCAGTTGCCAGCACCCCCCTCAAAAATGAATTGTGGAGTAAGAAGTTGATGGTGACACATGTTTCCTTTTCTGTGAAAGTCCTTAGTGTCAGGTATGAAGTGGAATCCATATGCAGACCTATATCTTACATAATCAATGTTTTATTTGCCATAATAGTCACAATAAATGGTCAATACATGAATAAAACAAACAAATAAAATAACTGCACTGAATGCAATATGGAGTCAACATATGTATGTAAATATGAATCATATATGTAAATTGTACATGAATAGGATGTTTTCTAGTGGTGGGGATCTATTTCAGGCCTAAAGAACAGACTTGAATTTCTTGACTTCAAGGAAGCCAGCTTCCCCTTCCCACACAGTGCAACAGAGTTACCAAGACCATAGGTTCCAATCCCAGTCCTGGCAGAAAAACGGCACCTTTATATTATGTAATAGTATAGTAATTCATAGGTATTTCATTATGTCTCCATTTTATGAATGTGATTGTTTAAATGCTGCATAAAGCATTAACTAACATCGATCAGTGTCCTATAAAATAATTCTATATAATTTTATCCTAGAATCATTCAAGAACTGCTCTTTCAATCATGACATACATCATATTCCATTGGTAATCATATGGACAGGAATAAGTTTCTTAGGATCTCCTTCCATTTTGAGGTGGCTGGACCAGGATTCCAACTGTGGGCTATAGCTCCCACCACTTAAACCCGAGGATAGGGAACTCATCAGTCTGTCCAAGAACACCAGTAAGACCAATGATTAGGCAGGCACCAGTGGCCCTCAACAGTCTTCCTTGATATTTACAAGGCTGTGATGGGAGGATCATGGTCGAAGTCACCCTAGGCAGGAAAGTCCAACTTCAGTGCCAACAAAGCCAGAATCCCTGTGGCTCCAGTGTGGAAGGCCAGCCTTGAGCCAAAGCAGCTCACAGACTGTGCCTATATCTTCAGTTTACGGTCTGGGACTGGGAACAAACAGCCATACACAATGACCTGTGCAGCCATGCGGCTAAAGCAGGTCACCCTCTTGTCTCCAACTGAATTGGACATTGTTCCCTGGGAAAAGGGCTGGGGGAGCTGCTATCTTCTTGACTCTGCCCATGCTATTTGCATCACCGGATTCTGGCCACACCCCCATTCTTTCATTGTTCTTTCTGACCAATGAGATACAAGAATGGTGGCCACGCCCACATTCCATGCTGCCTGGTAGCACCAGGATTCCCTCTGTTAGTTTACACCACTACCAGCAGTTGAGGAAGGTATAGATGGCTGAGTGGTGAGAAGAGACTCAAGGCCACTGGAATATAGAAGGAAATTGAGATGCCTTCCTAGTTCCCAGCCCCCTCCCCGCCTTCCCAAGGTTCAGAATTTCAAACATCAGGCAATGGCACCGAGCCAGGCTGTGTAAAGCCCCAACCTGGTCCCTGGCCTTGGTTCTCTGAGGCCATGTGTCTGCAATGCCACGGCCATTCCCGCTCGCCCCACCTGGAGCAGCCTCAAGCAACTTCTCCCAGGAGCACAAGAGAGTGGCTGCCCCAAAACCACCCCTACCCCAGGTCAGACACCCCTCTGAGGGCACCAAGACCCGCTACTTGTTTCCTGTCCCTGGCTCTGAGGAGCCACCTTTCTGTTTTGGGCATTTCTGAAACAGAGCCTCTATATGCTCTGGCTGGGCTGGATTGATGTCCTCCTATCTGTGACAGGTATGCTCCACCAGGCCTGGTCATCTGTAGTTGGGGTGGTAGACATGTAGCAACATGCACAGTCTTCTATTTAGATGGATTATCTCAAACATTTAGTCCACAGCAGCCGATTCTTTTTTTTTAATTGTGAAAATACTGTCCAGAGCGGTTAAAATTACATGGGCAAGATATGAGTACATATCTTATCAAGCATTGTAGCCTCCTCCTTTGTTTCCCCTTCCCATCCCATCCTCCCCCCACCCCAATACCCAACCCTCCCCCTCCCCTTACCAGAGTTGTCAAGTTCATTTTCGACATACCACTTCTACGTCTCATTGTTGCAATGGCTCCAACTTTAATCCCTATTTCAACGATTTGTTTTTTCCCTTCCCTTCCATAAATTATAACAACATCAAATACAGAGAAAGCAGGAAATATACCGTGGGGGAGGGACATAAAAATCAACAAAGAAATAATGTTATGAATGTACTAGTAACAATAGTATGCAAGAAAAAAAATTGAATAGATATCATAGGGTTCTTTCACTAACATGAATTTATCTGAACTTTATGCTTGACTCAGATATATACTATATTGCAAATAAGGGAAAACATGGGACCTATGTTTCTTTGGTTCTGGCTTACTTCACTTAATATAATTTTTTTGCAAGTCTTTCCATTTCCTAACAAATAGAGCAATGTCATTCATTCTGATGGAGGCATAGAATTCCATTGTGTATATATAACCCATTTTCTTGATCCATTCATCTACCGAAGGGCATCTGGGTTGCTTCCATATCTTAGCTATGGTAAAAAAAAAAAAGGCTGCAATAAACATAGTTGTGCTGGTAGCTTTAGTGTGGTCTTCTTTGTAAACATTTGGGTAAGTGCCCAAAAGTGGGATTGCTGGATCATAGGGGAGCTCTATGTTGAGTGCTTTGAGGAACCTCCATACAGCTTTCGAAAGTGGTTGAACAAATTTACACTCCCACCAACAATGCAGTAAGGTTCCCTTCTGTCCACATCCCCTCCAGAAGCTGTTATCAGTGTTCTTCATTATAGCCATTCTAACTGGGCTGAGGTGGTATCTCGATGTTGTTTTGATTTGCATTTCTTTTATGGCTAGAGAGGTTGAGCATTTCTTCATTTGTCTATTGGCCATCCTTCTTTCCTCCTCAGAGAAGTTTCTCTTTAAGGCTTTAGCCTTATTTATTGGGCAGTTGTTTCTTTGAAGATTTGTTGTTGGGGGATTTAATTTTTTGAGTTCCAAGTATATTTTAGATATGA